>NC_090744.1:78696133-78733633 GCF_036898095.1 Palaemon carinicauda | reverse complement strand
CATTATTTTTTTTCTCTAAGATGATTATTCAAATTATTCACTTCTATTTTCCCACCACCAAACTAAATTGATTTCCCCATGCAGCTATCGAAAATTTCCTCTCAATACCTCGCTCTCACATTCATTTAACATCTACCTTTTCCTTGCAGTCACTTTCAAATTCTCTTACATTCTTCTACAGTCTCTTAACTGTCCCCAATCAGCTTCATATAATGGTTAAACATTAACCATTCCACAAATCATTCACAAATCAATTACTTATACTACAGTTATTTAATGCAAACTTCCATCGTTCTTTCTCTGACATTTCATATCATTCTATCCATAAAGATTTTGAAGACAGTTGAACAGTCACTAAGATATAACACACACTTGTCTCACATCTGCCTTTACACCAAACTATTTCGCTAGCTACATGCAATCCAATCCACCATATATACATATATATATATATATATATATATATATGTATATGTATATATATATATATATATATATATATACGTATATATTATAAATATTATGATTATTATTATTATTATTATTATCATTAATATTATTTTTGTTTTTATTATTATTATCATTATCATTACTATCATTATTATACTTTGCTAGGAGGTATATCTTAGCAATCCATGTTTGCCAACGGTTAGTCGTGTATAAGCGGATAAGCAACTTAGTGGACTAATGAGAGCTTTGAGTGGGGAGGAAATGCCCCCCTTAATCTCGATGAAGTAACTGGCAGCAGAGTGAAGGATTGTGTTTAAGTCAATGGACAAACGGTCTCTTCAGCTTTTACTCCTGATGCCTGGTGGTTGATCTTACTAGAATTAGTATGGACCGGAAAGGGTTGCTTGCCTTAGTTAGATACACACTGCGCATCACAAGGAACTAGCTATCCTTTGATGTATCTAGCCAATGAATCCTCTATGGATTTAGTCAGTCATGGATAGAGAAGATGAAAGAATGGCCCCAAGTCCCGGCTGTAGAGGGGACCTAAGAATCTCCCGCTCTATAAATACTAAAGAAAAATTAAAAGTAGGTAATTGGAAGGTTAGAACCATGCATTAAATGGGGAAGTAACAGGACGTGGAGAGTAGATTAATGAAATATAGTATGGATGTCTTTGCCCCAAGTGAAACACGTAGTAAGGGGATTGGTAAGGGAACTCTAGATCAAGGCTATATATATATATATATATATATAGTTATATATATACTTATATATATAGTTATATATATATATATATATATATATCTATATATATATATATATATATATATTCAGGAAGATCAGAAAATATAGAAGAGAAAGGGTAGGGATGATGATGACACCAAGAAAAGAAAAGCATTAACCGAGTAGAAAGCTGCAAATAGTGGAATGTTACTAGCAAAGTTCAAAACAAGGCAGTGCAATATGATCTTATAATTTCTTCTGCACTATGAAATGATTCCCCTAAAGAAAGGTTAAGATGAATACTATGGAAAATTGCAGAGTCTAATAGATGAGATCCCAGATAGCGATATGAAAATTGTGATTGGCGACTTCAATGCTAAAGTTAGGAGGAATAATCAAGGGATAGAGAATGTGATGGGTAGCAAATGAAAAGGGAGCACATTTCATATGTTTCAGTTCAGCAAACAATCTTGTCATTGGAGGTACTCTTTTTCAACACAAGAACATTCACAAGTATACGGATAGATTACATTGCCATTAATAAAGAGAAGAGGACTCTGAGAAATGTAAGAAGCTATAGAGGTGGAGATATTGGTAGTGATCACCAGCTCCCAATTGCCATACTGAAATTAAAACTGAAAGCACCCAAACGAAAGGTAGATAGAATGCCTAGGTTTGATACCACTAAGCTTTTAGAAGAAGACCACAGAGAAACATTTGCAATTGAATTTAGGAATCGATTTGCAGTTTTAGAGACTATAAGAGCAAACAATAGATGAAGAATGGTGTGATATAAAGAACATATATCAGTCAGTTGGTAGTGAAATCTTGGGAAAAATAGTTACAATGAGAAAGCAAAGGATATTTTATGATACTTGGGATACTATAAAAAGGAGGCAAAGACAGAAATTGATTATTGAAAGTTTTCGAGGATGTAAGGAATATCACAATGTAGAGTATACTAAGTATTCCAATATTGATAGTGATGTTAAAAGAAAAGCCAGGAATTACTGGAGAGAATATTTTGACAGTAAAGCAGATGAGGCTGACAAATCTATGAATTCATGAAGTGGTTATGGTGTAAGAATTGCTCAAAGAATTATTACTGAAATCTCGACTGGGGCAAAGAAGAACCATATACCATTCAAAAAGAGAGATAAATTTATTATAACAACAGAAGATGATGAAAGACAACGTTGGATGGAACACTTTAGTGAGGTCATCAAAAGGAGATATGAAGAGAATAATTTGATTGATATACCTGAATCTGATGAAGACCTTGATGTGCTCATGAATGGATTCAGTGTGTTTGAAGACGAAGATATCCAAAAAACAGTAAATTGATGGTAAGGACCTTGATACAATGGAATAACTGACGAGATTATACCGGCCAAAAATGACGTGATTCCCAGACTACTTATAATTTTATTTTGTAGAATGTGGCATGATGAGGCAAAACCTGATGAATGGGAGTTAGGAGTATTGGTGAAAATGGCGAAAAAAAGGACACCTGACTGATTGCAGTAATTATAAACACATCATACTTACATCAGTTGTTATAAAAAATATATTGTTTGTTTATTCTAAGGAGACTGGAGAGAAAGATTGATGAAAAGCTGAGAGATGAACAAGCAGGATTTAGAAAAGGTAGAAGTTGCACTGACCAAATTTTGATTTTGAGACGTTGTACATTATTAGATGTCAAGGTGGGACAAGCGATACACAGTGGGTGAGGCATGTGGTTTATTGCGTCCTGAGGCACAGACTGATCACAGTTGCTCTCTGCAACCGGCACACTATTTGTCGCCTACCCGACATGGGAAAACGAATGGGGTACATCTCATCACCGTCAACTTATCGCCGCCAACTCATCGCCGCCTACTCATCCCCGGCCCAACTCATCTCTGGCCAAACTCATCCCTGGCCCAACTCATTCCCGGCAGTGATTAATGAAATTCAGTAAATATTAAAAACACCTTTATTCAGAATCATGTATTAATCTGTCATAACACTAAAAATAAAGGAACACCATATAATTGAAGACAACAAATTCATGAAAATATAGAAAAAAAAGTTTTATGTTATGAGAAATGCCTCTTAAATATTCAATGGGAGTCCCTTTATTAAAATTTTGAACAATTCTAAGAATGCGGGAATCAGTATCCCTGTACTTTTTTAATTTGGCGGGTGGTGAACTGCCTGCTATAAGTGATTCCAAATAAAAATCTCTACCTTTCTGAACTTTTTTAAGTGCATTTATGAATTTCCAGATTGCAGGATGTTCCATTCCTAATTCCATTTGTAATCTTCTGTTAGCTCCTTCTGCATGGATGTTTGTTTTATCTTCATGAATTAAAGTTCGAAAATACAAATTCCACATTTCCAATGGAAAGAGTGGTGAACGTCTGCTATTTCCAAGTCTGTTTAACCGACCTATATAATTGTCTTCAAGCCAGTTCAAGATTGGCACATGCTCTAGGGATAATTCATCAGCTAAGACATCAATATATGAATCAATATGATTGACAGGTACAAATGCAAGCGCGAGTATCATCTTTACTTGTAAAGAAAACTGGCTAGCCTTATTATAGCGAGAACTTAGACCCAAAGCCGCAATGTGTTTTTGCATGATTTTGTTAAGCTGAAAGAAGCACCCTTTTAGTTCGACTTGTGGAAAATTTTCCTTGATTGCCAGAAATGCTGCAATTTCAAAATCACATACAACCGATTTCGGGTTCACTGTTGGTTGACATTCTTTTATCATTTTAAATAGACTTGAATATGTAACTTTCCATTTGTTAGCTAATAGAGCATAAGGCACTGGAGTGACACCTCTGATTTTTTGAGCCATTACAATATACACCTGAAAAAAGTAGCGTGGGAGCAATCTTAAACGTTCCGTCTACATACCAAACCTCTGCTGATACCAAATGTTGCAACCAACTTCTCCTTCCTTCTAGTTTGGCTCTGTTTCGTAGGTCGAATATTCTTCAGGGATTGCTAAATGATTTAGGTCAACTAGATTTGGCGGAGAGGCACTAATCTGATTCCGTTTCCGACGAATAGTTTTCTTTAGAGCCGACGAATTCGGGAGTGATCCTTGCACCGCTTGGGGAACATTACATAAAACTTCATTAATCACTACACTTGGGTTTTCCATCTTCTCTTTAGCTCTGATATTAATTTTTGTAGTTGTCCTTTCTACTTCTACTTTTATCGGTGAAAAATCATGGATGTGAGTATTCATGACTTTAAATACATTTCCAAATTTTGTATGTATTCTCGCTTTACACCTTCCGAGCTGATCACATTTCCAGAACATCAAATTGCTGTCTGTTTTGCTGAATTTGTCGAAAATGAACAAATAGCCATCATGAGAACATTTTGCTTTGCCTCTCTGACTTAAAATTGTCTCCATTGTAATGGGTTTACTGAAAGAATGTAAAACTGAAAGTGATATATCGAAAGATTAATAATTACTAACGTTTTTGTTGACAAACATCTGATTTTATACTTGGGTACTTTTGTTTGTAATTGGTTATTGAGTAATTGTCGTCATGCGTTGAAAGGTTAAAATTTACTAATGTTTTTGTTGACAAACTTTGATTTCATAGTTTGGTATTTTGGTTTACAAATAGTAGGATTGGTAATTGAGTAACTGTTATTTCGTTTTTATTTACACTGCCTTGCAGTCTGTGTGTGTGTGTGCGTGTGTGTTCGACCAGTGATGAGTTGGGCCGGGTATAAGTTGGGCTAGAGATGGGCTGGGCCGGAGATAAGTTGGGCCGGGGATGAGTTGGGCCGGAGATGAGTTGGCGGTGATGAGTTGGCTGGCGATGAGATGCCACCGATGAGTTATCCCATTTCGGGAGAAAACATATCGTACCTATGCAGGTACTCCATCATCACCCCCCGAGATTCATACATGGGGAGGCAATGATTAAAAGTAATACATGGATATTCATGGATTAAATTGGATGCATGTGCAAGAGTAAGGAGACAAATATATTGCTGTAGATAGTGTAAAATGCTATGTGTAGGCAATACATGTTCGTAAAATAATATGAGTAGCATATTAATAAAAAACATAAGCAGATGCTACTGTATTGTACGTGATTACATAAAAGAAGGTACATGACAGTTAACGACGTCAGGTGTAGTCATTCATCCACGCTGGCCTTCTGGTGCGCCGTGAGTGGCGTGGCTCCAGTACTGCTTGTGGGCTGGGTGTAGGGTGACTGACCGGTGGCTGCTGGGGCGTAAGCGGAGCTGGATGCGTGGCAGGTGTGGCCCGCCCTGGCTGGAACCCTGATAAGGTGAGTCGCAGGTACTTCCTGTTACGGAGGGAGAGGCGTCCGCTTCCGTTCAGTCTGACTTGGTATTGTCGGTATGGGAGCATTTCCGCCACGGTACCGGTACGTTCCCACAGCTTAGTAGCCTGATTTTGCACTTGCACATGGGATCCTGGGTTGATAACTGGAAGCATTCTGCCGGGCCCGTTCCCGGTGAGGGCAGCACAGCTGACAGCTATCTGATATTCTCTTTGCCGTAAGGTTTCCCCCCAATGTTTGTCTACCGTGAGGTGCCAGCGGGCCGTAGGGACGCCGTCTTGGAGCTGCCTGCCCGTTACCATCTGGGCAGGTGACTTATTTATTCCGCAAAGAGGGGGGGTTGAGGTACTGCAACATAGACATAGAGGACTTGTCCGTGTGGAGGTTGCCGCCGCTGCCCGTGTTGGCCATTATTATGTGCTTCCCGCCCTTGACTGCGGCCTCTGCCCTGCCATTGGACTGCGGGTACTGGGCAGATGATAGCCGCACGGACACGAGCCATAACTTGAAAAATTCCCCGATTTCCTCGCTTGCCAGATTGGTGCCATCGTCCGTGGAGATTTGCTCCAGGGCCCCCCAACTTGCAAAGTAGTGACGTAGCTGGGTCTTGATGTTAGAGGAGGAGGTGCCGCGGGGGAAGTGGGCCAGCTCCAGCCAACCTGTGAGCCTGTTTGCGTAGGCCATGTACGAGTGTCCGTTGTGCTGGAACATATCCGCTACCTTCATCTGGAAGGGGTACTCTGGGGGCGGCGTGATGATGAGTTCCTCCGCGGCCTGGGATGGTGCGTGTATGTTGCATTCTTCGCACGAAGATCAGTGATACTGCAGGTCCCCCTCGAGTCCAGACCAGTACACCGTCTTCGTTGCAGCGAATCCAGGCCTTGGTGCCCCGCGTGTAGGCTAGCAGCCACCTGCTGACGGAGAGTCTCTGGGATAACTAGGCGGACGTTGCCCTGTTCGAATGTGTATGTCACTAAGTCTTGGATAACGGCCAGCCTCTCCCTGACACCGTAGAAGTGCCGAAGGCATGCAACTTCCTGGGACTTCCTGTCGGCCCAGTCCCCGGCCAGGACCCTAGCCATGAATAGCTGATACACGGGGTCGCTGACGGCGACTTGCCTAACACTCGCCTCGTCCATGACGCAGCTGTCGTGCTCTACTGCTGCCAAGACGGCGGCCGCTATGGCGTCGGTGAGGTCTTTGTCGAGGTCCACGTTGTGGGCGCTGGGATCGGCCTTCAAGGCGGGTTTTCGTGACAGAAAGTCTGCCACACTGTTACGCATCCCTGGCAGATACTTGACCCTGAATCGGTACTGCAGGGTTCTCTTATTCAGCCTGAAGAGATGGGGGTTGAAGATATCCGTGAGGGCCCGGTCCCACAGCAACTTGGTTAACAGGCGGTGGTCCGTGACAACGGTGAGGTGGGGGCACCCCAGCAAGAACAGCCTCGCCTTCTGGAGACACCAGGATACCGCGAGGGCCACCCTCTCCATGGCAGCGTAGCCAGCTTCGGCGGCGGTGAGATGGCGGCTGCCGCATAGTGCCAGGCGCCACCCACCTGTGTAGCAAAAGGGAGCGGTGGCGGAGCTACATGCGAAATACTGCTGAAGGATTACAAACCCTATGCCCTCTTTGCTCCAGTCGGTGATCGCTGCTCTGGGGCAGCTCCTATCGTAGTAGGCCAACCCTTCCTTTGCTAATTGGCAGATTATGTCTTGGACGTGATGGAATTTGGTGCAGAGTTCCTGGTCCCAGTACACTAGTTTCCAAGATGAATCCGTACCAAGCCCTTATGTCAGTGATAGATGGCTGACGTGGCATCAGGAAGTTCTTGATGGCCGCCAAACGTTCTTCTGTAGGCTTGTAGGCCTCCCAGCCCAAGTTGAAGCCCACAAAGTCCACTTCTCTTCCTGCGAATTGGAATTTCTCCGGCTTCAGGGTGACACCCATGGCTGCGCATGTTTCGAGGAAATCGTAGGCATGCCAGAAAGCCCTTTCGATGCTGTCGTCATAGAGCAGGGTGTCTTATATGCATTTATATTTCCTCTGGATGTCCTGGATGGCGTCATCGAATCGTCAAGTATACGCATCGCTGGCAGAGCAGTGCCCCATGGGGGTACGACGGTAACGAAATCTCCCTCAGCGGGTAATGAATCTGGTTAGGTCTTGGCTTTCTTCATCTAGCTCCACCTGGTGGTATCCACAGTACGCATCCTCCACGGTCTTGAATGTGTGCTTAGGTACACCGAACACCATGTCAAATGGGGCGGGGGTGTGGTGTGTCTCATGCAGGCAGGATGCATTGAGGCGCTGGTAGTCGACTGTAGGGCGAGGTTGTCCTGACTTCTTGGGGACGACCACCATACGGGCGCACCATTCGGTTGGCTGCCCGGCAGGTACCGGGTCTATGACGCCGCGGGTGACATCCTCTTCGAGCTGGTCCTTCACTTCCTCTTCCCAGTGTTTTGGCACCGATGCTGGGGTGTGGCATGCATAAAGCGTGGCTCCTGGGATCAGGTGGATGTGGTGCAATTCCCCCTGCATCACTGGCAGTGGCTTCCTGGCTGTGTTAAATGTCGTCGTGGCGAAATGTTGCAGGAGCCAGGCTTCCAACCTGGCTCCTCGGAGTGGTACCTGGTCGGCCACTCTGGCCGTGCCATCGAACAGGCTCACGTGTGCCACTGCGGGGGAGGGGTTGGGGAACTCCTTGGGTACCAGCGTTAAGTCCCTGCAGGCATCCAGTGACAGCAGGCGGTGCTTTGCCGACTCCACAAAGTACACGTCCTGCTCCGTGGTGTGGCCTTGAAAGGTGACGTGGCACACGGCAGATCCAAGGCACTTCGGGGGGAGGTTTCCCACATCCTGCAAGCTGGCACGGGGTGTAAGGGCTGCTGGGCGGACTTGGAGGTGCGACAGCAGGGAGGGGCCCTCCACACACACCTGTTCCCTAGTGTCCGCCACGGGTGACAGGCACTCGTACTCCTGTGTCGGTGTGGGACGACTGTCACCTCCACTACTGGGTGGCGGGCGAGGTTGGCGCCCGTAACAAGCACAACGCTAGACACAGCACTAGACATGTCTGTTGGGGATCCTGTTGATTTTGCCTGTGATTTTCTGCAGCATTTGTAGTAGTGGCCCTGGTTACAGCACCTGTTGCATACAGTGGACTTAGCGGGGCATGGGGTTCTGCAAGAGGCGTGGCAGCCGCCACAGTTCCCGCAGGGAGGGGGTGGGCGACCCCTACCTGTGCCAATGATGGTTGCATTTGGATGATGTGCCTCGGGTGTCTGGCTGCCAGCCACGTAAGCAGTTTCCCTCCAATTGCATTGGCGCACAGCGGCGTCGACGTGGGCCGCCTCGTAAGCACAGCACCTGGCCCTAAGGGCACTAACACTATTGATGTCGTTGTTACATTGGTACACATGGCGACACATAGCCTCATCACTTAGGCCCACCATTAACTTAGGTAATAACATATATTCGGCTAGACTACACTGACTCTCAGGGCACTGGAAATTGCAATCTATGGCTTTTTGGGAACACTTTGAAAAATAATCACTAACACTTTTTCCTGGGCCTTGAATCGCATCGAAAAACTCCGACCGTAACAGAGCACGGTTTGTAGAGCGTAACATAATATCACGAAAAAAATCCATGACTTCCGTAACAGTGAGGTTACTCCATTCCTGTGAGGGGAATTTGCCGTCCAGTGCTCGTTGCAGAGGGGGGCGGTAGTCTGCACAAATCAATCCAGAATTCCATCGACCTCCTCCAGGACCTGAATGGGGCTGGCTTCAGCTCAATATTACACTTCTCCGGGGCTGCAGATGCAAGGACACGAGGTGCAGGGGTAACATGTGTCGTAAGCCGGTCGGGGAGGACGTTGATCATTTGTTGCTGTGCCACCTTGGCCTGCCAGGCTTCTTGCAGGGCAGGGACGAGCCCAGGGGGATGGTGGGGCGTGCGGCCCTTTAGATGGACTGCGTCGACCGGCGCTGGAAGGGCATGGTGAGTGTCACAGAGGTCCTTGAGAATCACTGTGCCATATTAGATGTCAAGGTGGGACAAGAGATGCACATTGGTGGAGGCATGTAGTTTATTGCATCCTTAGGAACAGACTGATCACAGTTGCTATCTGCAAGTGGCACACTCACTTGGTGCCTGCCTGCCATGGGAAAACATATCGTACGTATGCAGGTACTCCATCATACAGCAATGCGTAGAATATAGAAATCCGTTTATGATGGCCTTTGTGGATTATGAAAAACCTTTATTAGCATGCATCGAACAATTTTGTGAAGAGTCCTATGTTATTATGGAATTCCTTCTCAATATATGAATTCGATTATGTCTATTCATGGGGAAAGATAATGTTAATGGAGTTTTATCTAATGAATTTCTAGTGAACAGCTGAGTACTTCAATGGAATGTATTGTCACTTATTTTGTCTAGCCTCCTCATGGATTTTGTAATGAGTAGAACAGTTTATAGATGGCGGAGAAGGATTTGATTGGATTAGTGATAGGAATTTAGCAGACCTAGAGAATGCTGATGATGCTGTCTTTGTTAGCAGAACACCGCAGTATTTGCAATGCTTGCTTGCCAGAATGCATGAAATATCACACGAAGTTAGGTTGAAGATAAACAGAAGAAAGACAGAGATGATGAGAAAGGAGTATGCAATGGAAGAGGAATTGTCATTGGAGGGAGAAAGGATTAATAAGGTAGAATCATCTAAGTATATAGAAACTATAATCTCCAATACAGGGTTTATAGAATTTTTAGTGAAAGATTGGAAAAAAAATCAGACAATAGCTGTGTTAAGTAAAAATTTGAAATCAAACGACTGAAATTACATATAGAAATCAGACTATATATCAGTTTAGTGAGATCGGTGTTACTCTCTGGACATGAGTCATGGTATGATAATGAAAAATCTCCAATAGATTTAGAAGATTTGAGAACAAAGCTCTCAGAAGGATATTGGGAGTTAAATGGCAGGCCAGGTTTAAAAATGAAACTATAACAATGAGAATGAGATCATGATGAGGTCTCCACAAGGCAAGAATAGATTTGGAAGACTCAGGCCTACCTGGCTGAGGACTCTGAAGTGTGAAGTACCAAATGATGAATGGAGAAGTAAAAGCTTAAGATAGAGACGACTGGCGAAATCTAACCGAGGCCCTTTGCCTGTATAGACGTTGGAGGAGAGGATGATGATATATATATATATATAATATATATACTGTATAAACTTTCCTGTTAATTTATACCATACATTTTACATATTCTTCACATTTTCCAGCTATTGGTTCTAACTAAGTCCTTTTATTGTAAACCAACCAAAATTTTCTTTTCTATTTTAAGCATTTGATCTTTGCATTATATTCCGAGTCTAAACAATGCTATTTTTTCTCTATTGTACCAACCGTGTGTTACACAATTGTACATAACTCAGTCGTTTCCAATCAGCCTTTGCGCTCACACCCTCTCTCGTACCTCGTCACATTGGTGACCCCGGAGTGACACGCTCCTCCCGCCTCCCCATCCCCCCTACACCTCTCACCGTTACGATGACGCCGTCAACGCATACCTTCTGCAGCAGTACTCGCCGTCGCCAGCCGCCCGTATAGCAACGCCTTTTCAGCTCTCTCAACAACCGTTGGGGGACCAAAGGGCTTCGCTCACCCTCGGGAAAATGACCAGTATCACTCGCCTGCAACCTGCCGCAGACGGCTCTCCTCGTGATGTGAACCCACTTCATGACTTTCAAACCTCCATCAACGCCTCCACTCGTGACGAAGAGGACATCTATTCAACTTCAACCGAAGCTGACGTGAATGCCGTAGGACACGCCTATGAATGCCGTAGGACATACACGCCTATGAACGCCGTAGGCCTATGAATGCCGTAGGATATACTCGCCTATGAATGCCGTAGGCCTATGAATGCCGTAGGACACACACGCCTATGAATGCCGTAGGACACAATCGCCTACCCCGTGACGAGCCGGAGCGGCAACACAGCCAACCATCATCCACCACTTGCTCGCACCCCAACCAACGACTTCTACAGCCACTCACTGCTGCTAATCGGCGCAGTTGTTACTACTACCTCTCCAGATTCAGGGCACCTATTTAACAAGTTCAGTATGTCATTTTTAGAGGGGGAGCCATGTACCAACCCTGTGTCACACAATTGTACATAACTCAGTCGTTTCCAATCAGCCTTTGCGCTCACACCCTCTCTCGTACCTCGTCACACTATCAATTTCTGTGTCATATTCTATTTTTTTTTTAATAAAATTCATACCATATAAATTTCATCGTTAAATAGGAAACACGGATCCCCTACAAAACATATATCAATCATAATTATCTTTATAACTTATACAATGGAAGCAACATATATCTCAGCCCTTCTCTTGTGGTTTCACCTCCTAAAAACATACCTTACAAATCCTGGTCAGTCACTGCAACACACCACCAACACCATACCGACGCATCTCAGATATAATCCATTTCTTCTTTCTTTCTTTAGTCTCTTCATTGTCATTCTTATATTTTCATCAAAAACTATTACGAGCATTTTCATCCTCATATCAAACGTTTCAGTACTGGCTTTTCTAGCTTTGCTTCTATTTTACTATTCATCGACCCAGTACTACATTCTTTCCTGACAGTATATGACCTGTTGCTTTTTTTATTCTGATATCTAAAAGTTATCAACCTTTCACTCTACATTTGCCTCCTTATCAACATTTTCTTTTTGTTCTCTTGAAATCGACTATTCCCCTTCACTATTTCTGATGATTTTCAACTTTTTGTCAAATGCTCTTTTCTTGACTAATGTATATATATATATATATATATATATTATATATATATATATATACACACACACACACACACACATATATATATATATACGTATATATATATATATACATATATATATATATATATATATTTATATGTTTATTTATATTCATATATATATATGTATATATATATATATATATAAGTATATATATATATGTATATATAAAATATATATATATATATATATACACACATATATATATATATATATAAGCGGCTTATATGTGTGTGCATATATATATATATATATTGTACATACACACACACATATATATATATATATATATATGTATATATACATATATATATATATGCATATATATATATTTTTTTATTTTGGTTGTTAATTAGTTCTCTTATTTCCTTGTTTCCTTTCCTCACTGGACTATTTTCCCTGTTGTAGGCCCTGGGCTTATAGCATCCTGCTTTTCCAACTAGGGTTGTAGCTTAGCAATTAATAATATTAATAATAATAATAATATTTTTATTATAATTATTATTATTATTATTATTATTATTATTATTATTATTATTATTATTATTATTATTAATGATATAATAATAATGATAATAATAATATTATTATTATTATTATTATCATTATTATTATTTTTATTATATTATTGTTATATATACATGTATATATATGTAAATCTATATATACATATACATATATATATATATATATATATATATATATATATATATATATATATATTTATATATACATATATATACATACATATATATATATATTATATATGGGTATATATATATATATATATACAGATATATATAAATATATATATATATATATATATACAGATATATATATATATATATATATATTTATATATACAGATATATATATATATATATATATGTATATATACATATTATTATTATTATTATTATTATTATTATTATTATTATTATTATTATTATTATTATTATTATCCAAGCTACAACCCTAGTTGGAAAAGCAAGATGCTATAAGCTCAGGGGCTCCAACAGGGAAAAATAGCCTTGTCAGGAAAGGGAATAAGGAAATAAATAATTGAAGAGAACAAATTAACAATAAATCATTCTAAAATAAGTAACAACGTCAAAACAGACATGTCATATATAAACTATTAACAACATCAAAAACAAATATGTCATAAATAAACTATAAAAAGACTCATTTCTGCCTGGTCAACAAAAAAGCATTTGCTCCAACTTTGAACTTTTGAAGTTCTACTGATTCAACCACCCGATTAGGAAGATCATTCCACAACTTGGTAACAGCTGGAATAAAACTTCTAGAGTACTGCGTAGTATTGAGCCTCGTGATGGAGAAGGCCTGGCTATTAGAATTAACTGCCTGCCTAGTATTACGAACAGGATAGAATTGTCCAGGGAGATCTGAATGTAAAGGATGGTCAGAGTTATGAAAAATCTTATGCAACATGCATAATGAACTAATTGAACGACGGTGCCAGAGATTAATATCTAGATCAGGAATAAGAAATTTAATAGACCGTAAGTTTCTGTCCAACAAATTAAGATGAGAATCAGCAGCTGAAGACCAGACAGGAGAACAATACTCAAAACAAGGTAGAATGAAAGAATTAAAACACTTCTTCACAATAGATTGATCACCGAAAATCTTGAAAGACTTTCTTAATAAGCCTATTTTGTGTGAATTTGAAGAAGACACAGACCTTATATGTTTCTCAAAAGTAAATTTACTGTCGAGAATCACACCTTGAATTTTGAAAGAGTCATACATATTTAAGAAACATTATCTATACTGAGATCCGGATGTTGAGGAGCCACTGTCCTTGACCTACTTACAATCATACTTTGAGTTTTGTTAGGATTCAACTTCATACCCCATAATTTGCACCATGCACTAATTCTAGCTAAATCTCTATTAAGGGATTCACCAACCCTAGATCTACATTCAGGGGATGGAATTGATGCAAAGAGAGTAGCATCATCTGCATATGCAACAAGCTTGTTTTCTAGGCCAAACCACATGTCATGTGTATATAGTATGAAAAGTAATGGGCCAAGAACACTACCCTGTGGAACACCGGATATCACAATCCTATAATCACTATGATGCCCATCAACAACAACTCTTTGAGATCTATTACTTAAAAAATCAATAATAATGCTAAGAAACGACCCACCCACTCCCAACTGTTTCAGTTTGAAAACAAGGGCCTCATGATTAACACGGTCAAAGGCAGCACTAAAATCAAGGCCAATCATACGAACTTCCCAACCACAATCAAGGGATTTATGTACAGCATTAGAGATTGTGAAAAGAGCATCACATGCTCCAAGGCCTTTACGAAAACCAAATTGCAAACTAGGGAGTAGATGATTAACTTCAGCAAACCTATTAAGACGTTTTGTCAGAAGACGTTCAAAAACTTTAGATAATATGGGAGTTATGGAAATTGGGCGGTAATCAGTGGGATTTGAGCTACCACAAACACATTTACATAGAGGAGTAACATTACAATTCTCCAACTAGTGCTAAAAGCTCCCCTTCCTGCTAACTTGCGCAAAATAACAGATAACTTTGGAGCTAATAAATCTGCTGTCTTTATAAAAAACAAAGGAAAAATACCATTTGGGTCTACACCTCCGTAAGCATCAAGGTCCACCAACAAGCTTCAATCTCACGAGATCGAAAAGCTAAACTAGTTAGTTTACCCTTAGGAAAACAGGAATGAGGAAGTTCAAGTTTTTCATTACTCTGTTTACTGTCAAAAACATCAGCCAAAAGGGTTGCCTTTTCCTTTGGACAGTGAGTGACTGAGCCATCTGTTTAAGTAAAAGAGGAACTGTTGCATCTACACCAAAGAGTGCAGATTTAAGGGTAGACCACCATTTATGTTCCTGAGTTGTACCAGAAAGTGTTTCTTTTATGGTTAAATTGTTATTATCATTATTTTTGTTATTATTATTATTAATAATAATAATAATAGTATTATTATTATTATTATTATCATCATTATTATTATTATTATTATTATTATTATTATTATTATTATTATTATTATTATTATTATTATTATTATTATTATTATTTCTCTGCAAGCTTCAACCCGAGTTGGAAAGTAGGATATTATAAATCCATGGGTTCAACAAGAAAAATAACCCTGCGAGGAAATGAAATAAGGAAAAAAGTATATAACAGAAGTAATTAATGAACAATTGAAATATAAATATTCTTAAGAACAGTCACTGCAGTAAAAGGAAATTTTGCATATATGAATTATAACATCTTACAAAAAACAAGAGATAAAGAAATAAGATAGAATAGTTTGCCCGAGTGTACCCTCAATCAATAGAATTCTAGCCCAAAAATACTGGGAGGCCTGGGTACAGAGGCTATGGCACTACCAAAGATTGGAGAACAATGGGTTGTTTTTCAGAGTGTCCTTTTCCTTGAGAAGCTGCCAACCATAGGTAAAAGGTCTCTTTTACCCACATCAAGAAGAAAAGTAGCAATTGAACAATAATACTGCTTTAGTTATAACCTTGAGCGAAGAAAATTGTTTGGTAGACTTAGAGTTGTAAGGTGTATAATGGCAGGCGAGAATGTGACTATTATGTGTGTGTGTGTGTGTGTGTACAGGCAAAAGAAAAATGAGCCATAACCAGAGAGAGGGATCCAATATACATTCTGGCCAGTCAAAGGACCCAATAACTCTCTAGCGGTAAAATCTCAACGGATGACTAGTGAGAATTATCTATCTGTTTATCTATCTATTCAGTAACTCTAAAAACTTTTATTATACATATCAATTTATGTTTACTTATATTTAAAGGTTTATTAATTCATATGTTGTTAAATTAACATTCTTTCATCTATGATTTGTGACTGATAGAAAAATTTTGCATTCCCTCTAAGTCCAAGACAGGATGCTTGTGAACATAAGCAAACACACACACGGATGAACGCATACATGAAAGAACGCAGCAATACATGCCAGTATATATAGTTGGTAGTTGGGGAATTCTCGATGTAAGCATACCAGTTGGGATTTTCTTCAAAAAATAGTATAGTTCTCAGATTAGTTTTTTTATATTATACTCAGGAATAAGAATATGCTGAAAAAGATATTTTAGTTTATTCCTTTATACAAGCTTAATAGATGAATCAGTTGCTGAATGCAATCATAAGATGAGGGAATGGAATTAAAACTGATGATTGTTTGAAGGATTTAAAGTTAAAATCAATAAAAGTTGATATATGTCATTATTAGGTATTACCGTAATAATCATAAATTTTAAGTTTTGACAAGGCATTGTTGCCAGAGACATTTGTTGGCCTCCTCTGCGGTATTGTAGTATGAATTTTAATACGTATTACTAACCCCACCTGTTGTATTCTTTACAAAGCTGCTAAGGATTATGGAGTTCGACTAGCAGTTTCTTCGTCAGTGTGTTTATGCTGTCGTCATGGGGGAGAATGTTTTCTTCCTCGCCAGAAGAGAAGGATAAAAGATAGTTCGAGCTAGACTTTAATGCCTCCCACACCTTTTTACTAAAGCTGTTATTTGGATTACCTCATCTTGGATCTTCGGATTTACCTTTGGGGTAGTTTGCTCTGGAACTGCAACCCACGGTGTATCTGAGCTTTTCAGCCTTGACTTGGCTGGTGTTGGGTGTGGACTTCCTGCAGGCTCAAGCCATTGTCCAGCAATTGTTCGCGGTCAAGCGGAAGCAGGAGGGGCACCTCTGCATCCTTTCAGCACGTTTTTTCGTCTGTGCAGCTGTGTGGGGAGCTTGATAGCTCGTGAGGAGGCATGTTGTGAGACTGAGTCCAGGTAATAGTTTTCTAGCCATTTTATTTTTGAGAGGACGTTTCTGTTCCTATGCCTCGTGTTTACCTGTTCTCCAGTACTCCCTTTGAAGGCAGTACTTTGATGTGTGACTGGTTATTTTGCCGGGAATCTATGCCAGAGTTCCCTGAGGCTTTAAAATATTAGCCTAGCACCGGGAGACACCCGCCGTGTTGTAAATAATACTTCGTTCCTTATATAATTGGAGAGAGTGGTTTTTTTTGTATCATTTATATATATTCATACATTATTAGTTTCTATTTGTATGGAGCAGGGTTTTTTGTTGGATTTTGTACCAACTGTGTGTCACACAATTGTACATAATTCCTTTTGTATATAATATGCTTGTATCTTCGCTCTTCCCTCGCACTCAAACGAACATGAAAATTCATGTCTGCTGTTTTGCTCTGAACATTGTCTGTCTCTCGAACATGTTATGTCCTGTTGCCTTGAGGTTTTGTATATAAAGAAGAGTGTTCCTTAATATATAACTCAGTCTATTGCATCCTGCCTTTGAGTTCACACTCCTCTCTATGGCTCCGTAACATTGGTGACCCCGGAGTGACTCGCTCCTCCCGCCTCCCCATCCCCCCTACACCTCTCACCGTTACTATGACGCCGTCAACGCATACCTTCTGCAGCAGTACTCGCCGTCGCCAGCCGCCCGTATAGCAACGCCTTTTCAGCTCTCTCAACAACCGTTGGGGGACCAAGGGCTTCGCTCACCCTCGGGAAAATGACCAGTATCACTCGCCTTCAACCTGCCGCAGACGGCTCTCCTCGTGATGTGAACCCACTTCATGACTTTCAAACCTCCATCAACGCCTCCACTCGTGACGAAGAGGACATCTGTTCAACTTCAACCGAAGCTGACGTGAATGCTGTAGGACATGCCTATGAACGCCGTAGGCCTATGAATGCCGTAGGACACGCCTATGAATGCCGTAGGACACACGCCTATGAATGCCGTAAGCCTATGAATGCCGTAGGACACACACGCCTATGAATGCCGTAGGACACACTCGCCTATGAATGCCGTAGGACACGCCTATGAATGCCGTAGGACACGCCTATGAATGCCGTAGGACACACTCGCCTACCCCGTGACGAGCCGGAGCAGCAATAGCCACCCATCATCCACCATTTGCTCGCACCCAAACCAACGACTTCTACAGCCACTCACTGTCGCTAATCGGCGCAGTTTTTACTACTTCCTCTCCAGATTCAGGGCACCTATTTAACATGTTTAGTATGTCAATTTTAGAGGGGGAGCCATGTACCAACTGTGTGTCACACAATTGTACATAATTCCTTTTGTATATAATATGCTTGTATCTTCGCTCTTCCCTCGCACTCAAACGAACATGAAAATTCATGTCTGCTGTTTTGCTCTGAACATTGTCTGTCTCTCGAACATGTTATGTCCTGTTGCCTTGATGTTTTGTATATAAAGAAGAGTGTTCCTTAATATATAACTTAGTCTAATGCATCCTGCCTTTGAATTCACACTCCTCTCTACGGCTCCGTCACAATTTGTTGTTACTGTTATTAATTATAAGGTTTAGCCTTATACTATAGGTAGGAGTTTGAGTATTTCCTCACTGTGCTCTCCTCCTTCCTTCCTAACCTTATTTAGTAATAGTTAATGTTCGAAATTTAGGCCCTTGATTTATTGCTTATGTGTTATATATTTATTCATCTATCTTAGGGATTTATATTTTAGAGGTTAGGTCATCCTTTCGGATGTTTATTCTAAGGACTTGATTTTTGGTCCTGTTGTCACAAGGCTGACCGATATTTGTTTATGTTTTGTTAATTTTCATTTGTTGTTTTAAGTGTATATTAAACATTGTTAAGTTTTTCTCGTGTTTTCGTTTCCATTGACCCTTTTTCATTGAACATTCAAAACACTGACATCTCTTTCCGAGTGCTATAAAGATCTTGCAACACGGCCTCATCCGAGGTCGTAACAAAATGGCGACCGTGACAGGATAGAAAGCTCAGGGTGTTCAGTCATTGGGTCAGTGGAGCGGCACTCGAGTGATTACTAAAGTGTTTGGTATTTTTTTGAGTATTGTTGCCTTTCCCCCCGAATTATCTATTTTTTTAGCATCATGGAGGATTTGGGTTTCGATCCGGCTGAGTTTTTGGCATCAGCTGATAGTTTGAATCATCTGCCGGTGTTGAATAAGAAATTTTTATTAGAGTGTGCAGGGTTGTTGGGTATTGTGGTGAAGGCTTGATGTTAGTCCTGAGTAAGGTTAGGCAGCACATGGCTGACGCAGAGCATTTGATTATTGATAAGGAGCAGGATTTAGGAGGTGTTAGTGAAGGGAGTGAGGAGGTGGAGAGTGACAAGGTGAGTGTGTCAGCTGGTCTAACCTTTTTTGAGGATCCTCCTCATATCAGTACACTGTATAAAGGTCCTGCAAACTTTCCTGAAGGTCTACTTAAAAGTAGTGGGAACGTGTCTAATAATCCGCTTTTGCCCTTTTCCAGTGTACCCGTAGTAGCCGTCCCCATTCTAATGTTTTGGGTGAGTCTGAGGCCGACCAAGAGTTTAAATTGATAAGTAAGCGTATAGAGTTGAGAAAATTGCAATTTGAGGAAAGCTAACGGGTTAGGCGTCATGAGAGGGAGATGGCAAATATAAAGTTGGAAATGGCTCGGCTGCAGAGTGCAAATTGGGCTAGCTCATCAAGGGTAGGGCTGTAGGAAAAATTTAATTTAGGGGCAGCACTTAAATTAGAGCCAATGTTTTATGACAAAAACGTCCCTGAGTTCTTTAAGGCATTTGTGCGTGTGACTGCCCAATTGTCTTGGCCCACAGATATGTGGACCGTTCTTATACAGTGTAGATTAGTTGGCAAGGAAATTCGGGTATATAATGCCTTAGAGGAGGGAGTAGCACGGGACTATCATAAAATTAAGAGCTTGGTGTTGAAAGCATATGATCTGGTCCCAGAGGCCTATCACCTCAGGTTTTGTCATTTTAATAAACACCCGGCACAGTCCTTTGTCGAGTTTGCCCGCATAAAGGAGAAACAGTTCAACGACTAGTTAAAGAATCGGCAGGTGGTTACTTTCGCTGCGTTGCGCGAGCTGCTACTCCTAGAAGAGTTTAAGAAAGCCTGTAGCAGGGAGTTGAGGGTACACCTGAAGGAGGTAAAGGCTAGTAGGTTAAGTAATGCCACTCATTTAGCCAATGAGTGTGAGTTGACGCATCTGTCTGGTAGTGGTAGATTTAGTAATGAAATTTCAAATAACCCTTCGGTTCTCACACCAAGGGGTGGTGGGAGAGGAGATACCTCTTCGTTAAGTCCCCATATCCCTAAAAATGATGTTAATCCTAATTCCTTTTCAGGTGGTAGGGATATGATTAGAGTTCAAGGAGTGTCTTCTACCCCTACAGTTTTTGTTAATAGAAGTTACCCTAATGTAGGTAATACCGGGCCTAATAATCAGGAAAACAGAGGTTCAGGTCGCCGAGGAACTTGCTATTAGTGTAACAAGCCAGGGCATTTCCAAAGCCGATGCCATGCTCGTCAACGTTACCTGAAACGTAATGGTCGAAGTCCTGTAGCTATAATTCCTGATAGGTCTAATGTAGATAGCGGTACTGTAGACAGATCTGTAGTAGACAGTAGTAGTGTAAGTAGCAATGTTCAGAATTTTACTAATGCTCAAGCATGACTTGATTTTGACAAATATGTATGGCCTGGTAGGTTGATTTATGATAACCGTGTTGCCCAGGTTAAATTTCTCAGGGACACCGGTTCTGATCGGTCGTTGGTTGTAAAAACTACTTTAAGTAGTGATATTAATCATATGGAGAATTTTGTAGTGTTAGGAGGTTTCCCAGACTTAGTTGTGTCAGCTCCGTTGGTTAATGTCCACTTGTCTTTTCCAGGATACAGTCTAATAAAGGAATTGGCTGTAGTGGATAGTTTGCCTATCCCTGGAATAGATAGTATCCCGGGGAATAACATGCTGGATGGGGAAGGTTGGGATCTGTTCCCCATATTGTCGGTTAATGCCTGTCCTGTAGCTATAACTACTCGGTCCGCAGCAAGAGCTGCTAATTTACTTGATGGAGATAATGATGATGACTTATTATTAAGTAGTATAAAGTTAGATGTAGAAAGACCCGGGTCAGTAAAAAGTAGTAGAAGTGATGTAGTTAATCCTTTTAACTTTGACCGAGCTGCTTTCATTAAAGCTCAGAAAGACGAATTTAATTTTGAGTTGGGTGATGTTGATGATCTAACTAAGCCAAGGTTTTGGATTGTAGAAGGTCTATTATACAGGTTTAATCGTCCCGCCAGTCGTGACGCAAATAATGTTTTTCGTATTGAACAGATAGTTGTACCAGTTCAGTTCAGAAAATATATGTTGGAATTGGCTCACACAAATTTTTTTTTCAGGTCATTTGGGAATGTTGAAAACTTTCCACACTTTGGCTAGATATTTCTGGTGTCCTGGAATGAAAATGTGTGTAAAACAGTTTATCGAGAGTGTGAAACTTGTCAAGTCATGGGGAAGCCGAACCAGTGTATTCCTAAAGCCCCGTTACATCCTATACTGGCCATAGGAGAATCTTTTTCAGAGTTGGTTATCGATGTGGTAGGTCCTTTACCTAAGACTAAAACGGGTTTTGTATATTTATTAACTATGATGGATAGAGCGTCTCGTTTTCCTGAAGCTATACCTATGAGGCGTATTACTTCTACAATTGTTTTCGAAAAATTAATTGACTTCTTCTCTAGGGATGGTCTCCCTCATGTAATTCAGACCAACTGTGAGACGAATTTCACGAGGAAGGTATTTAGGGGTAAGTGTGCTGAACTGGCCATTTAGCACAATACCAGCGTACCTTATCATCCGGAGAGTCAGGGTTTGTTGGAAAGGTTTCATCAAACTCTAAAATCAGTACTAAAAAAACATTGTTATGACTCTGGTAGCGAGTGGGACAAAGCACTTCCTTTTGCCCTCTTCGCCATTAGAAGTCATCCAAATTCTTCCACAGGTGTAGCTCCTTTTGAGCTGGTATTTGGGCACAAAGTTCGAGGACCATTGGAAATTATGTTTTAAGTGTTAAAATCCAGCCAAAAGGGGGAAGTAAAAGTATGAGGATTGGGGGAAGACTTAAAGTCTAGGATGTTGAGTGCATGAAAGTTTGCAAGGCAGAATTTGAAATAATCTCAATCCCAAATGAACGAAAATTTTGATAAAAAGGTTAAGGTTCGTTCATTCAAACCTGGGGAATTAGTGTTAGTGCTGAGTATGGAACCAGACTTATTTTTCGAGACGAGGTATAAGGGTCCTTGGAAGGTTCTAAGGAAGTTGTCTGATATTAACTATGAGGTGGAGTCTCCTGGTTCGAGTTGTAAATGTGAAGTTTTTCATATTAATCATTTAAAACCTTATGTGAGTAAAAGGGGCGATCCCTTAGCTATCTTATGTGAACCGGTGTTAGTGGTAATTGATGTACCTCCGGCGGAGTCCGATGATTTAGTGTTTCAGGTCACATCGGATGCATTAGGGGAAAATATGCAAAATTTAGAACTATTGACAGGTAATTTAGATCATTTAAATGGTAACCAAAGAAAAGAAGTGCTAAAGTTAATCCATTCGTTTCCAGAACTGTTTCAGGATGCCCCAGCTAGAACCCAGGTTTTGAGCCATGATGTTAATGTGGGGGTTGCTTCCCCTGTTAAACAGAATCCTTAACGTTTGAATCCGGTAAAAGTGGATTTGGTCCGTAAGAAGATTAATTATATGTTGAGGCATGTCCTTATTCAGCTATCAGTGAGTCCCTGGAGTTCTCCTGTAATACTGGTAAAAAAGGGGGATGGTAAGTTCCGTATGTGTGTGGATTATCGGAAGGGGAATGCCCATACCAAAGAAGATTCGTTTCCATTACCCTTTATTGATGACTCTGGATCGGACAGGGTCTGCCAAGTTTATAACTAGATTAGATTTGTTAAAAGGGCACTGGCAGGTTCCTTTGTCCGGTCGTGCGCGTGAGATATCTGCCTTTGTCACTCCTTTCGGACTTTACAAATGTAAGGTTATGCCCTTTGGCATGAAGAATGCTGCTTGCTCTTTTCAGAGGCTAATGAATAGGGTTATTTACGGTCTGGAAGGAACTGAAATTTATATTCATGATTTGGTGATTGATAGTGATGACTGGCATACTCATATATTAAGGCTTCGTAAGGTTCTTGAAGCTTTAAGGCTTGTAATTAATCTCGCCAAGTGTGAAATAGGGCAGGCCAAGGTCTGTTATTTAGGTCACGAGGTTCGTTTGGGTCAGGTGGCTCCAAAGCACGTTAGCCTCGAGGCTATTGTAAGTTTGAAAAGACCTGTTATTGTTAGAGAGGTATGACAGGGTATTACGCCAGTTTGTCCGTAATTACTCTGATCTGGCTCAGCCTCTTACCAGTATGTTAGGAAAGGGAAAAAAATTCTTATGGTCTGATCAGTGTGAAAGGGCTTTTAATCAACTAAAGTCGGTATTGGTGACTAATCCTATTTGAACTGCTCCCGATTTTATCATTGCTGTTGATGCTAGTGACATGGGTATAGGAGGTGTTCTTTTCCAACGGAAAGAACATGGAGAAGTTCATCCAGTGTCTTACTTCAGCAAAAAGCTGTTGGCAGCTGAGAGGCGGTATTCGACAATTGAAAAGGAAGCTCTCTCTTTGGTCAGATGTTTGAATTATTTTAAACCCTATGTAACTAATTTCTCTTTTCCAGTGAAATCTGGATAGATCACAACACGTTGGTGTTCATCGAACGGATGAAAGGGGCTAACCAAAGGATTTTGTGATGGGCGCTTTTCCTACAGGAGTTTAATCTAGTAATCAAACACGTGTAAGGATCGAAAAATAAGATTCCTCATGCTCTATCCAGGACTAATTAAACATGTTTTGCCTACTCCTCCTATTGCGCTGCCCAGTTCGTTTTCTCAAATTGGGTAGGTATGTTAGGTTTCAGGCTAACGGTAACTTTATGTCAGGTGATTGTCATTTTTGCTATGAACTCTTTGGCTAGTCTTGCAAATTTGGTTTGTGTGTTATGACTAACTGGCATTCTGTTTCAGGGGTTTATCATTGTTGTTCATGAATTCTTTGTATCTAACTGATGTAGCCTTTAGGTTTTTTTTTCTCTCAGGTCTCCTATCTAATTTTTTTTTTTTTTGCAATTGTTGTTGTTTGTTGTATTATGGTGCAAATATTTTTTTTTTCTTCGGGGGAGGAAGGTATCAGGTATTACCGTAAAAATCATAAATTTTAAGTTTTGACAAGAGAGTGTTGCCACAGACATTTGTTGGCCTCCTATCCAGTATTGTAGTAAAAATTTTAATATGTATTACTAACCCCACCTGTTGTATTCTTTACAAAGATGCTAAGGATTATGGAGTTTGACTAGCAGTTTCTTCGTGAGTGTGTTTATGCTGCCGTCATGGGGGAAAATGTTTTCTTCCTCGCCCGGAGAGAAGGATATAAGACAGTTTAGGCTAGACTTGAATGCCTCCCACACCTTTTTACTACAGATGTTATTTGGATTACCTCATCTTGGATCTTCGAATTTACCTTTGGGGCAGTTTGCTCAGGAACTGCCACCCACCGTGTATCTGAGCTTTTCAGCCTTGACTTGGCTAGTGTTGGTGTGGACTTCCTGCGGGCTCAGGCCGTTGTCCAGGAATTTTTCCCAATCGAGCGGACGCAGGAGGGGCACCTCTGCATCCTTTCAGCACGTTTTTTCGTCTGTGCAGCTGTGTGGGGAACTTAATAGCTCGTGAGGAGGCCTGTTGTGAGACTGAGCCCAGGTAATAATTTTTTAGCCATTTTATTTTTGAGAGGATGTTGCTGTTCCTATGCCTCGTGTTTACCTGTTCTCCAGTACTCCCTCTGAAAGCAGTGCTTTGATGTGTGATTGGTTATTTGGCCGGGAATCTATGCCAGAGTTCCCTGAGGCTTTAAATATTAGCCTAGCACCGACCGGGAGACGCCCGCGGTGTTGTAAATAATACTTTGTTCCTTCCATAATTGGAGAGTTTGGTTTTTTGTATCATTTATAGACATTTATACTTTGTTGGTTTCTTTTCGTGTGGAGAAGGGTTTTTTGTTGGATTTGTGATTACTGTTATTAATTATAAGGTTTAGTTTTATACTATAGGTAGGAGTTTGAGTATTTCCTCACTGTGGTCTCCCTCCCTTCCTAACCTTATTTGGTAATAGGTAATTGTTCCAAATTTGGGCCCCTGATTTATTGCTTATGTGTTGTATATTTATTTATCTATCTTGGGGATTTATATTTTAGAGGTTAGGTCATCTTTGCGTATGTTTATTCTAAGGACTTGATTTTTGGTCCTGTTGTCACAAGGCTGACCGATATTTGTTTATGTTTTGTTAATTTTTATTTGTTGTTTTAAGTGTATATTAAACATTGTTAAGTTTTTATCGTGTTTTTGTTTCCATTGACCCTTTTTCATTGAACATTCAAAATACTGACCTCTCTCTCCGAGTCCTTTAAAGGTCTTGCACCACGGCCACACCCGAGGTCGTAACAGTCAGGAAGGAGAATCTGGTTGTAACTGTGAGCAAGATAATTGAGTTTCATTAAAAAGTAAGTAAAAGGGACAAATAAGAAACAAATAAAGGAAAACGACAAAGGTTCAAAACACTGAAGTGAAAGGAGTATTTAGAGTTTGTAAAATAATAGGACTGGAATAGTGGGATTGTTGATTTGAGATAGTATGAAGAGGGAATAAAATATATGAGATACCACGAAGATATAAGAAATTTTTGTAATTAGAAAATATACCAATAGATTATTAAGAAACTCTATCCATCATCATTAACTAATCTTCATAATACTTACAGCATTGTTTAGTGATATATTATATTTTGTGCATATTTCTACTTTCAAACATCCTTTCTTTTGAGATATAATCATTTACGTAATATGTTAATTTGGAGAGTAAATTTCAGTAACCACAATGAACTGATTAATGTTGCAGGCTCACTTTGGGGGACTGTATATTCGGCTAACTCCAGGGATTCAATGTCCTATATCCCTTCTCAGCCTTCACCCCACATTTAGGCAACGAATTAAAACTATTTGAAAGCTCATATTGATTTGTGGAGGATACTCTTTTTTTATATTACTAATGGTGAATATTCATAGAAACTTCTGTAATATACTGAAGATGTATAAATAAGGCACAATTCCCCAAAGTATTTTCGAGTCTCTCAAAGAATTCTGTCATGTAAGAATGTCTTATTAGTGGTAAGAAGTAAAGGTATTCATTAAGTTGTACCCCAAATATTCCCCCTATGTCACTCCGTGTGAGCAGGATTAAAACTTTACCGCCAATGTATATTCCCATAGTCATCATATAATTATTATTAAAAGCCAATTTAGAGAGGTGTATTACGCTTTCCTCTGAAAAGGGTTTGCTTTTCAGTTAGATGAAAATAGTCAAGAGTCACGATTACTAAAATAATTTTAATCCTGTAAGAAAAACGGTTTAGTATGGGATCCACGTCTTAGGTGCTGGCTGGCTCATCTTTTGGATAAATACATGGTATATGGTGAAAACTCGACATCTGGGCATACGCCTGATCTCCACACAATACGAGAGAATCAGTAGATTTTAAAACACTTGAAAAAAAAAAAACTTTTTTTCTTCTCATAAATTCACGTAGACCTATAGTCCATTTCTTTTAGCGAGTCATATTTGCACCGACTCGCAGCGGTGCCCTTTTAGCTCGGAAAAGTTTCCTGATCGCTGATTGGTTGGGCAAGATAATTCTAACCAATCAGCGACCGGGAAACTTTTCCGAGCTAAAAGGGCACCGTTGCGAGTCGGTGCAAATATGACTCGCTAAAAGCAATGGACTATAGTCCTTTACTCGTGTTAAATAAATTCTGAACTTTTTATAGTCTACCTACAAACGGTAAATGAACAACCATTGACGAGGCATTAGTTTTGGGGAATGTAACGTATATCATAACATCTGCTTCCTTTCATTAATAAACTATATGATATTGTGAATTAGATAACTATTTTCAGCATATTTAAAATATAATATTTATGATTCCAAGTTAATTAAGTTATTTTTATAACAAGGATTTGTGGAAATGATTTATTTTAGAGGCAATTAACTCTGGTAAATGAAAAATGAGAATTCTGTAATGATCACTGGATTTCACAAAACACAATTCGATATCAAGACTAAGTATTTATTTCTAAAATTAACTGTAATAAGAATAATTGTAAATAAAATGATATTCCCGGTTATCAGAAGCCGACTCCAAAAAAAAAAAAAAAAAAAAAGCGATAATAAAATGATCTAATGTACAATAAGAATCGTATATCTTTTTTATCCAAATGCCAACGATTCGTAAAACCTAAATCAATTATTTATTGCAGGCCGGAAAGAATCAATGGTTTGACCAAGTTATTTTTTTTTCAAACTAATAGAAGAATAAAGGATTAAAATTGATTTATAAAATCATATGGAAATAATTGGTGACGCCTGTCCTGGTAAACTGTCCCTGTGATCTTTGGAGAGGCCTTCTCCTTGCAGGGACAACAAAGTCAAGTTGGTCATGAACTTAGTCATCTCGTGAATGCGAGTCAAATACTATTCCAATTTAGAAACTTGACGACAAATATACTATTGTCTACGAAATTATCTAATTATTCTATTCTTTTCCGGGAAAGGATAACTTAAAATACTAGACATTTCTTACATCAACATTCTCTCTCTCTCTCTCTCTCTCTCTCTCTCTCTCTCTCTCTCTCTCTCTCTCTCTCTCTCTCTCTCATTTGGTACATACAGATACGAGTGGAATTGCTCAAGAGTAATTCTTCGTATCGATCAAGTACTAAATATTCACGTTGACAATCGCAAAATCAGGTTTTGTACACTGAAGCTAATGATATACGCTCACGTTCATCCAGAGTTTTAAATAATTACGAACTTGAAAACAAAGCAAATGAGCTTGTATGACTAAATGTTTTCAACGATTGTTACACGTTCCTTTCAAACTTGCAACTGCCTAATTTTATGAAAATCCTCCTAAAATGTTTGGTAAATACATACGTTATAAGGGATCGTGGATATGAATGTTTACGTAATTTGATACATAACTCATTTTTGTAAAACGAGTTTCTTTCATGCAACTCTTCCCAGAAACACTTACACAATGGGATCAGACATCAGCGTGCGATTCCGTTGCTAGACTTTTTTTTTAGATTTCCCGTCAACCAAAATTGGCCAAAGGTAGCCATCTAGTAAAGTGAGTCTCTAACAAGTGAACTCCCTAGGACAACCAACTTTCATTTGGAATGTCAGGTTAATGAATAACATCTCATTCAGCTAGTTCAAACTAAATCAATATCGAGCAAGCATTTACCATTTGGGATAACTGTGAAGTATGTTATTTTTCAGGAAGAAATGGCTGCCATGGTATCTTACGAGACCATAAAATGCTATATGAAGTGGCTTTTTTTTTTCTTTTTTTTTGAAAAGCTAATTCTCCATCCTGAAATTTCTTTGTATCCCAAACTTTACTAAAATTACTTGGAGCCATAAGATTATGAATCACAATCTACAATTAACTCTTGAAACTTCTGTGGTGTGGAGATAATTTTGTTCCGAGGTGTCAGACGAATGGTTTCAAACCCTTGGAAAAACCAAATACCCATCAGGGGTCCTGCACCGAGGCTGAAATCGAGTAGACGTTAATGACGAAACGGAAATTCAATGGGGACAAAGTTCTGAAACTATTTTCATTATTCGGTTAATATGTCGAGTTAGTAAATGGAACACCATCTTCCTTCTGATCAACAGCTCTGTCAGTCAGCCGCGAAATTGAAACATGCCGGAGCTTTTTTTTTTTATTTTTTTTTTCTTCTCCAAAACAGGAGTGCAATGAAGGCCGGGCTTCGTGATCAATGGGACTAGAAAACAGTTCAGAGGGTTACTCTATGGGTAGTTTGTCCATGATGAAAATCAATATATGTGGGTGACCAAGGATGAAGGCCCTGATGATGTAGGTTTGATGGACTTGGGAGGTTGGGACATAAAAGGAGTCCGAGAGGGACAAAAAAAGAGGAATAGATGGAAAGAGTGTGAGCAGTGATTAAATGGGAATCGGAGAGTTATCCGTCATTTCTGAATGTGCCTCTCGAGAAATTTTTTATCGAAAATAATGTCTTATATTGTGTGTGGTAATTTTGCTGAGTGTGGAAATGCCTATGACATTGTTGAGTGAACCTAAAAACAACCAGAGGTTAAATAGGTCAAGTGAGATCTATCAGGCGGATGCTTTATTATTCATGTATTTATATGATTCCTGGTTGCTGGGGCCTTGAGGATAGGCAGTGTTAAAGAATGTGTAGATGTGAATACCTTATACCTAATGTTATAAAAGAAGGGCGGAAAGATAAATGATTTTCTCGGGAAAACGGCTAGTGGCCACCACTTGAAAGTTGTAAGTGCAAATGTTGTAATTATCTAGATAAATGGTAAAACGGTGGTAGTGAGATATGTTGCGAAATTGTGCCATAAACCCGGGCAAGTAAAATCGAGGGATGAAGGAATATCTATCAATACACCTGTACCGCCCAAGAAGGTTGTATTGCCCGCAACCGGAGGGAGGTTATTGATGCTATAATTTTTTACATTTTGGGTATTCTGTGTTTTGCTTGCAGAGGTCTTAAGGAGAAATGAGTGGAATTATTTATATTGTGTAGAGTACATTTTTACATAAAATATTTCATTTTCTAATTTTTTGTGGAGGATGTGTTGTTTTGTTGAGTGATCTATATATATATATATATATATATATATATATATATATATATATATATATATATATATATATATATATATATATTTTATGTTGCATTTTTGTTTAATACATGCCAAGCCAATTCAAGGTTGGAGTGTCCTCCCTATATCATAGACTAGTAAGGGCGATTGTGCACCTCCTCTATAAGTGAGGAGCTTGGGGGTGGGGGAAGTAATATCCTAATTCGTGTATGTAGATGTCTTGTACGACAACGTAAATGAACTCAATATTCATGAGTATTCAACAAAAACCGATATCTTGGCATATTATTGCAAACCTTGCATTTTGATAGTGAAGGGAGTGTTAGTTGCCGGAGAGCACTCGAGTTGACAAGTACCTTACCTGAGAGGGCAGTTGTGTATAGTGTACTTACGAACAAACCTTTTGTAATAAATGAAGAAAACCCATATGTCGATGTCTCATTATCCTTTTGCACGGGTCATATATATATATATATATATATATATATATATATATATATATATATATATATATATATATATATATATATATATATATATATATATATATATATATATATTTTATATATATATATATATATATATATATATATATATATATATATATATATATATATATATATATATATATATATATATATTATATATATTCAAATATATATACACGATGTATATATGTGAACTATATGCAGTATATATATATATATATATATATATATATATATATATATATATATATATATATATATATATATATATATATATATATATAACGGATTTTGAGCGACGCGAAAAATCTATTTTTGGGTGAGATGGCCATGTTGTCCTGATGGAAGTTCCTATAGGGTAGCTTCCTAGGGTATATTACAACTACGGCGATATTCCCAGAGAATTTACCTTAAGGTACCAGAATTCTAACTCCTGGAGCGAGTATCCCTCGTGAAAGGGATATCGCGACATATCAGAGGACGTATTCTAGACACGCCACATGGCAATCTACATCCTGGACAGAGATTTCGTCTCGTAGGAGGTGATTGGCGAGATACGAATTCGGGAAAGAAAAAGGGGAGCCGCTCCCAAGGCTTCCCTTTCCTCCGATTCGTATGCGTGCCTGGCGCAAATCCTGGCGCCATCTGTATTCCTTGTAGCGTACACGAGGTGCTACAGATACTGTATGTAGTGAGGGGTCCTACAGCCCTTTCTTAGAAAGGCAAGGGCGGGTCCATCAGGACGACATGGCCATCTCACCCAAAAATAGATTTTTCGCTTCGCTCAAAATCCGTTTTTTGGGCTCAGAACGTGCCGTACTCCCCAGAGGTAATTATTTCCCGGTCGACTAGACCTAGAGACCTAAGATGTTACCGTTATACATCTTTTCAACTAACTATAAACTATGTTAGAGCTTCCTGCCCCCTACAGGGAAGAGTCCTACTAGACTCTGGAAAAGTCTCGAAGAGTACATATACCTATGTATGAATACCAGGCAAGCTAATATAGTGGTCTCGCCCTATATTAAGTAAAGCATAGTTTGTATAGAACCACTGCGTCAATATATATTGACCAGTAATCCGCACAATACTTGTATTGGACAAAGGTTTATATCCGCATAGGAAGAAACTAATAAAACCGCCCTCGTCCCTTTATTAGACGGAGTCCTCCCATTAGGGGACTTACATAAACCAATGCAACATAGCTTGAATAACAGAACAATTCTATCAGAATTATCCCAGATAAGATACATAGAATTAAATGCTCAATTATACCAATAAATTGACACAGGTGAAAGAGACGCAAGGTTCTCAAGAACAAGTTTATTGACAGACAATAAACAGACAGGTTAACAACAAATATATATATATATATATATATATATATATATATATATATATATATATATATATATATATATATATATATATATATATATATATATAAAAGAGGATAACCAGAAACTTTAAGCATAAGTATGATAGTAAACATAACTTGTTTATCTGAAAGAAAAACCATTAAACGCCACTTAATAAGATACCGAGGTATCAAGTCATAAAAGTCTGTATTACAAATCAATCACATTAGCGTTAGAAACGCTCGGCACACATGTCTGTACTTATGCTAGGTTCACCTTTGAAAGAAGGAACAGTCTATGTAGGCACTTGGTGCCCTCCTTTAGTTTGTAGTACAGTATGTATCTACACACTCACCCTGGACTTAATCGTCCCAATTAAGACCACTGTTCCTCGCAGAGTTAAACAGTAGGGTTAACTACACGACCCACTGCTGCCACAGATCTCTTAAGTTCCTCTACTTGCTTCGCATAGTGGCGACAGAACACCCTGGAAGACTTCCAGCCCGTGTATGAACGGAGATGTTCAAAATCCATACAATTAAAGAAATTTAGGGATGAGGCAACTTTCCTCGGATCGTGACCTGCGGGTGTACTGTCAGGATCCGCTCTGCGAATAAAATATGTGATTTTCGCTCTGAGTTGATTCAGAGATAAATTTGAGCCTGATGTTTCTCCCCTGAATAGTTGACCACCCTTGAAGTCTGAAGTTCTACGAAGATAGACCTTTAGGCATTCTACTGGACATAGAGATGCATCTTCTTTCAGAGGGCAGATTCTCCAGGGACCCCACCTGTTGGTGAGTAACTCATTCTTGGCGAGAAACGTAGGATCCGGAAACAGGTTCAGATCCCCCCCATCCAGGAACTGAACACGACCTGCCTCTCTCGAAAGGGCTACGATCTCACTAACCCTGGCCCCGGACGCGAGTGCAAATAGAAAAATAACTTTTTGCGTCAAATCCTTTAACGCACATTCTTCTTTGCTCAACAGGGAGGCGAAATGAAGAACCTTGTCTAAAGACCATGAGATGGGCTTTGGAGGTGCTGAAGGTCTGAGCCTAGCGCAGGCTTTCGGAACTTTATTAAAGATCTCGTTACCTAGGTCGATCTGGCAGGCAAATAAAATGGGTCTCATCAAAGCAGATTTACACACTGAAATCGTGTTAGCTGCCAACCCTTGGCCATGGAGGTGGATGAAGAAAGATAAGCAGAAGTCTGTTGAGATCTCCTGCGGATTCTTTGCCTTTACAAAGGCCACCCATTTTCTCCAAGATGACTCATATTGCCTTCTAGTCGATTTGCACTTATATTCTTCTAGGAAGTCTATGTTGGCTTTCGAAATCCCGAAACGCTTTCTCACCGCAAGGGCGAGAAAATCATGAGCTGCAGGGTCCGGGTTTTCTGTAATGAAGCGCAGACAGTCGACTTCTGGACTCGCTGGGTCAGAACTGGATGTGGTAGCGGCACAAACTTCATCTGTAGTTCCAACGCCAAGGGGAACCACATACTGTTCGGCCACTTGTGGGTCACTATTGCCGCTACCCCCTTGAAGGATCTCAGTTTGTTGAGGACCCTCAACAGAAGGTTGTGAGGAGGGAGCAGATAAATCCTGGACCATCTGTTCCAGTCGAGGGACATCGCGTCCACTGCTTCCGCTAAGGGGTCCTCGTACGGGGACACGTACAGGGGCAACTTCTTGTTGTCTTTCGTCGCAAAGAGGTCTATCTGCAGTTCTGGGACTTGATTCAGAATGAAGGAGAATGATCCTGCGTCTAAGGACCATTCCGACTCTATCGGTGTGAACCTGGATAGAGCGTCCGCTGTCACATTGCGGACTCCTTGAAGGTGAACTGCCGACAGGTACCACTTCTTCTTTTCCGCCAATCGGAAAATGGCTAACATCACTTGGTTGAGAGGTGGTGACCTCGACCCTTGTCGATTCAAGCATCTCACAACCACCTCGCTGTCCATCACCAATCTTATGTGGATCGAGTGACGCGGGGAGACTTTCTTTAAGGTAAGGAGCACTGCCATAGCTTCTAGAAGGTTTATATGAAAGGTCCTGAATAGCTTGGACCAAGTCCCCTGGACTTTTTTCTGATGAGAGTGACCTCCCCATCCCTCCTTTGAGGCGTCTGAGTGAATCGTCATCGACGGGGGAGGTGGCTGAAGAAGAACCGACTTCTTTAGATGTCTGGCTTGGGACCAAGGCCTGAGAAGAGTACGTAGCCGAGGCTGCACTGGTCTTCTCAGATCTCTTCGCGCGTTTGATGCATACCTTCTCCAAACTCCGGTTGCATCCTTTAGCTGTGCTCTTAGCACTGGGTCTGTCACTGAAGCAAACTGGAGAGAGCCTAGTACCCTCTCCTGTTCGCGTCTTGATATCCTTTCGGAATCTAGAAGTCTCTTGACAGAGCCCGCTATCTCCTTCCTTTTCATCGTCGGGATGGAGAAACTGTGTGACAAAAGGTCCCAGTGGATTCCCAGCCACTGGAACCTTTGGGATGGAGAAAGTCGAGACTTTTTTCTGTTGATCTTGAAGCCTAGGTACTCTAGGAACTGGATCACCTGACTGGAAGCTTGCAAGCATTCGGTCTCGGATGCTGCCCACACCAGCCAGTCGTCCAGGTAGGCTACTACCATAATTCCCTTTAGGCGTAATTGTTTGAGAGCTGCCCTCGCAAGCTTCGTGAAAATCCTTGGGGCTATGTTTAGCCCGAATGGCATGGCTCTGAAGGCGTATAGTCTCCGTTGTAGCCTGAACCCTAGGTAGGGGGAGAGTCGACGGCTGATTGGAATGTGCCAATAGGCGTCTGACAAGTCTATAGAGACTGAGTATGCCCTCTTGGGCAGTAAGGTCCTTATGTGTTGCAGTGTTAGCATCTTGAATTTGCAATTCACTATGAACTTGTTGAGTGGCGACAAGTCCAGAATGACTCTGAGCTTTTCCGAGTCTTTCTTGGGAACACAAAACAGCCTCCCTTGGAATTTGATGGACTTCACCTTTCGGATCACCTTTTTCTCCAACAGTTCTTGAACGTACTCCTCCAGAACGGGGGTGGAGTGTTGGAAAAACCGAAGGCACGGGGGTGGAGTGCTGTACCAGCTCCAGCCCAGTCCATTCTTGAGTAGGCTTTGGGCCCAGGGATCGAAGGTCCAGCGATCCCAAAATTTCATCAGTCTCCCTCCTACCGGTATCGTTTCACTTGGACTGCCGTCCTGAGGTCTTGCCTCCCTGACCACGACCACCTCTGAATCCCCTTCCCCTTGAGGGGCGCCTAGACGAGCCTCTGGCTGCTCCTCTAGGTTTTGCACGAAAGGAAGAAGACTGTCCTTCGAACATTGGGGTGAATGTGGATGACTGACCTGGCACAGCCTGGGGTACCCACTGAAAAGTAGTCGGGGTTTGTGCCACCATCTGGGGCACTGGAGGCAATGGCAATTGCAGTTGCTGTTGCTGTCTAAAAGGCTTGGCTGACCGAGACGGTAGCCTAGTCCTCATATTCTTCCTCTTTGGTTGAGGACCCTCATCCGGGGAAGATTTTCTTTTGATAGCCAGGCCCCACTTCTGGAGAAGGTTTCTATTCTCCACGGCGGCCTTATCAACAACCACTTTGACCACATCGGTAGGGAAAAGGTCTTTTCCCCAAATGTTGGAGGAGATTAACTTCCTTGGCTCGTGTCTCACTGAGGCCCCGGTGAACACGAACTCCCTGCAAGCTCTCCTTGCCCTGACGAAGCTATAAAGGTCCTTCGTCACTCTGGCTAGGTGAGACTTAGCCACTACCATGAACATTTCATGGACCTTGGGGTCACTTGCCATCGTCTCAAGAGTAGTCTGATGAGACATTGAGGCAGCCAGTCTTTCTTTTGTCTCGAACTCTCTTCGTAAAAGAGAGTCGGACAGCTTGGGGAGGTCCTCGCCGAATTGCCGTCCGGCAATATCAGCCTCCAACTTTCCCACTGAGAATGTCAGATGGACATCCTTCCAGTCTTTGTGGTCCATAGGCAGGGCCAGCGACAAGGGTTTGCACTCCTCCAGGGAGGGGCAAGGCTTGCCGGCCTCGACTGCCTTTAGGACAGCCGCAAACCCTTTCTGTAAAAAGGGGAAGGCTCTAGCAGGAGAGGACACAAAAGAAGGGAGCTTCTTGTTCGATGCAGCTACCTTCGAGTTAGAGAAGCCCCTCTCTTTCATCGAGGATGAAAGTAGGGCTTGAGCCTTAGCGTGGTCCATAATTATGACCTCCTTCGGCTCTGTCTCCTCCCTTGAATCTGGTTCTTTTCTCAGCCGGACATAGCAGTCCGGATATGATGCCTTGCTGGGCCAAAATTCCACCTCCTCTAGTGGAACTGAACCCAGCTTATCCGAGATGACGATCTTTCCAGTCGTCATTGGCATGTGCTCAGCATACCTCCAGGGGTTAGCATCTGAGCATACGGGAAGGTCTTTCACATTGAGCCCTTTCCGGGGTCCACGTGATTCTGCCAGGGACTGCATATGCAGTTCCATAGCAGCCGCCTTCTCCTGATTCTCCTTCTGCATTTGTTGGATCATTCCAACAATCGAAGAGAGGGCCTGTCCCAGTTCTACTGGGAGACCGGCCGATGTTGAGGGGATAGGATCCGGAATCTGAACCGGAATAGCCGACACCTCGTCGACCTCATCCTCTACGACATCCGGGGTTTGAACTTCATCCTGACTTTCTGCCAGGAGGTCTTGTTCCAAACGTTCGTCCAGGTCAGACATCCTGTCATCTAACTGGATGTCTTGCATCGCAACTGCGACTTCCACGTCCACCTGGACTTGATCTTGAGGGATCTCCTCTTGAGGCTGGGGAATCACTGCATCAGCTGATGCCTGGGGAAAAAGATACGCCCTCATCTTCTCACTTGGAAGATAAGGGCCAGAGGTGTTCTTCTTGAAGCCCCTTACCCAAGTACGAAGCTTTTCCCTTGCTATATCCTTTGATTCCGCCGTTCTAGGGGAATCAAAAGCCTCAGTAATCAGGTTAGTGCATACAGTACATACCTGAGGGTCCCAATACTGGAGATCATCCTTGGAGACAGCGCATGCTGCGTGTCTCCTACAACACTCATGTCCGCAGAGGTTCTTGCTGCGGACATTGCAGAAAACATTTCCGCACTTCGGAGGGTCCTCCTGTAAAGAGAAGAAATTTCCATGAGTATCAAGTGAACTATGTATCACTGGATATGCATAGTATAGCATAACAATTCATAAAGGAAAGACACACACTTGTGTTTCCCTCACAACCCATTGTTGCAGCCTTCCAGATAATAAAATCAAAAATGGTTTATCTCTTCTAGAGTAACCAATGCAAGGTTTCCAGAGGAAACAGGTGGAGCTCACACCTAAGCAATGATTTTGAAATCCTGGATAATAGACAGGGAAGAACTCAGCTTCCTATCTGAGGGCAACAGCAAAGGGGCGTGCAAGAAAACACAATAGTGTTAGAAGACACAGTGCTGTACCAAAACCCTTACTATAGTTTTCCTCTTACTGTATATGCTATACAGAAGAATACTAGTACAGTATAGGGGGATGTGT
>NC_090744.1:78666133-78691133 GCF_036898095.1 Palaemon carinicauda | reverse complement strand
TGGTATAATGATAAAGTTATAAGATTTTCCCAAGCTGTAGGGATAGAGCATTTTTGCAGACATTTTGTGTAAGGTTCAGCCAGTGTTAATAATATGACATTTCATCCATCTATTGTCAAATGAGTTATTAGGCCATCCTCTCCTACTGCTTTGCCTCTTTTAATGTTTTTTAAAGCTTTGTTTACTCCTACTCTTATGTATGGTACCGTCTCAGGTGTTTCATTTTCTATATTGGCAAAATTATTTCTTATATCACTGTTGTAAAGTATTGCATAGAAATTCTCGGAAATTCTTATTCCTTGATCTCTATTGTTGATAAAATTTCCTTTTTCCATCCTTTAAAGCAAACATCTGTTTGCATCCTGCATCGTGTTCTTTTTATCAATTTGATGCTTCTTCGTTGTTTAGTATTTCGTCAATTTCAGTCTCATTATGCTTACGGATCTCTTGGGCTTTTAGTTTATTCATGGTTTTGGGTAGTTCTGATAATTTTGTTACAAACCTCATGGATTTTATCCTCGATTCCAATCTTTTTTTATAATGTTTTTGGTCTTTCGTGATAGTTTTTTTTTTATTGTTTTGGAGCTTTTCCGCTTATCGTTCGTGTTAATTCGTACATATGTTTTGTTATATTACTATTCATTTACTTCCAATTCATATCGTAATTGGGAGTACCTATTTCCCAATGTTAACTAAACTCATCATATTTTTCTTTTGTAATAGGATTGTTTATTTAAAATTGATTATTCTTTTCCATTCCCTAAATCTAAACAAATTATGCTACTCACCAATAAATGGTTATTTGCTTTTATCTTCATAACACTGTTATGTGTTTATATATATATATATATATATATATATATATATATATATATATATATATATATATATATATATATATATATATATATATATATATATATATTTATATGTATATATATACATATATATATGTATATATATATATATATATATATATATATATATATATATATATATATATATATATATATATATATATATATATATATATATATATATATATATATGTATATATATATATATATATATATATATATATATATATATATATATATATATATATATACATATATATATATATATATATATATATATATATATATATATATATATATATATATATATATATATACAGTTAGAGAGAGAGAGAGAGAGAGAGAGAGAGAGAGAGAGAGAGAGAGAGAGAGAGAGAGAATTAATATCTAATATGTGACCTAGTTTGTCCCTTCCATTCTTAGATACTGTCAACCAGTATGTAGCAAATATTTCCCCAACGCTATAAATCACAGAATGATAAGCAATGGCTTAAGCTGGCTTTTTTTTTTATTGAGAACTGAAAATGATGATGCTCGGTTAACTTTTTCTCTTATTAAACAGTTGTTCAAACCAAAAGGAAGACTTTTCTACCATTCTATTTCATTGTATCCTTTTAGCCATTTGAACACAGTTGTCAGGATGATGTTAAGAAGATTGGCTATGGCTGTTTTTTTGCTAAAATCTGATGAAATGGAGCTTAATTATCGATATCGGTGTTGAGTGTGGCGTTTCCGGTCGTGGTTGTGTAGCTCCGACCTTGTTAGATACCGGACAAATTTTCGATAGTTCAGTGAAAACGTCCTAAAAAAAAAGATAAATAAATAAATAAGAAAAAAATGAATAATTAAATAAATAAAATATATTTCCCAATAATAATTTAGGTTACAACATTTTCAATCCCCAATACAAATTTTGGAGACCGTTGAGATGAAAATTATCTGGCCATTATGAACACGCTAAATAATAAAAATAGAAAATGCTAAACGAAGAACTAATTAGTCATGGTTTGACGTTAAAAAATGCCCTTAAATAAACAATTTGATGGACTCCAGCATAACATCAGCATATGAATTTTTAATGTTTTATTTTGGGATATAATTGGAGTCCAGCGAGTTAGTGAAATAGGAGCAAATTTGTTGTTGTGTGCCATTTGGGATCGCTTCTTAATTACTAATCAAGCTAATGATGTAATCTTTTAATGTTTATATTAATTCACTAATTCTAATCAACGGGATGGTCCTTTGGCAACTATCAAACCAAACACATTCTTCTGGATATCTACCTATGTATTTATATATACATACACACTCTTATATATATATATATATATATATATATATATATATATATATATATATATATATATATATATATATATATATATATGTATATATATATATATATATAAACAAGTATATATGAATAAGAGTGGCAAATGGAAGAGTGGTTGAGAGGAATTTAATGGATCACTGGTCAACAGCCAAAATGGTTCTGACATGATTTCAACACTTTCTGAATTAGTTTAGGTTAAAATTTCCAAATCTGACCTCTAAAACTCTCTACCACCTACCATTGTTCTAGTACAGCATATATCCACTTTTTGTTGGAAGTATACATATAGGCCAATAACATTTTTATTTCAATAAACTGAAGATATAAAAATAGACACAAGCAAACCATAATTAATGATAAAATACATATCAAAAGTGTTTTGGAACTTTACTTCAGCGTTTGTATGAGGAACTATCACTTTCTCTCTGTAAAGTCCAACAATAGTCACCCATCATATTCGGATATAATCGACCTTGATATCGAGTTTCCATGATGGCAATTTCCTGGTGGAATCTTTCCCCACGCTCATCGCTGACTTCACCCAGGTTCTTTGGAAAGAAATCCAGGTGAGAATGAAAGAAATGTATCTTAAGTGACATTCGAACACCAAGCTCTTGGTAACTCTTCAGCATTTCGTCAACAAGCTCTTCATGAATTGGAGCTCTAAAAATTCCTAAAAAAAGACTTTGTAAGAGCCACAAAGCTATCCCAAGCAGCCATTTCTAACTCTGATAGTGCATTTCTAAAGTCTCTGTCATTCAGTATAAGACGAATTTGGGGACCATTAAAAACTCCTGCCTTTACTTTACTTTAGCATCAGATAAAATACCTTTGAACTTTGTCACCAAATAATGAAAACCATCACCATCTTGATCCATGGCTTTCACAAAATTCTTCATTAATCCGAGTTGGTAAAACACCTTTTCAGGGTCAACAACACTTTTGTTAACACAGTTAAACTTACCAAATAAGTCTTTTGGTGTCTCTGGCCAATCCCTTTGTATATAATGTTTAGTGTCTTGTCTGCTATCCCATAGACAAAGGAAACATGTGCTTTGTGTAACCTTGTTGCAATCCAAGAAGCAAAGAGATTACCTTTAGGTCTCCACAGATGTTCCATTGATGGATTTTATAGTCAACTGCAGACAACATTGTCTCCATAGTTTCATAATTTTCTCTCAATCCATGGGCATAAGCAATTGGAACGGAAGGTAATTCGTTACCATTATCGAGAAGAACTGCCTTCAATGTATCCTTTGAAGAATAGATAAATAACCTCCATTCATCTTTTTCATAAGCATGAGACTTACAAAGATGTTCCATTAGTGACACAACATCATAACAGTAACAAAGTTTGTCATCCATTTTGAAATACTGTGAGACCTTCTCATGCCTTTGGCGGTAAGTGGTAGTGTGAACTCCTTCTTCCAGCAGATTCCATTGCTTGAGTCTGGATCCTAGTAGTTCACTTTTCTCTTTGGGTAGATTAAGGTCTCTTACAAGGTCACGCAACTCTTCTTGACTAATAAGATTGGGCTCCTTGCTCTCTAAATCTTGAAAGTCAGTATCCATGCATTCACCATCTTCAATAGATTCTGACTCACTTTGGTTACCTAATGGAGGTTTGGGAACTGGTAACTCAGGACTATGAGAAACTGGTCTGTGAGCAGATGGCAGTTCTGGATACTTAATCTTAAATCGAGTTTTCACAGAATAACCTTTGGTAATAGTGAGGCAGAAGTAGTAGTCAGAAGAATGATCTTTTTGTTCACGCCAAACAATTGGTACAGCAAAAGGCAAACCAGAAGGCCGTTTGCCATGCATCCATTCATTCAAATGATTCACACAAGGCTTACATGCAATGTGAGGTGCCCATTTCTTGTCTTGATCACCAACAAGGCATTTGAAGTATAGTTTTATGCCTTTTTAACATTTTTCGTGATAGATTTTTTCAAGGTTTCAGGTGTGAAAACTCCACAGATGTAACAGAAACTGTCTGAAGAATTAATGCATTTGCGACGTTCCATTCTCGATTAAGACTTTCAGTAACCTTCATAGAATAAGCAGTCTGAAATCCAATGAAAAATTATTTTAATATTCGGCATATTTTTGTGTTTATTGAATACATGTTATCACAAGATCAGAAGTGAGAATTATTCCCATTTTGTGTCATATGAGACCAAAAATTATGCCTAATTATATAGTCCTTATTACTCTCCCGGTCTTTCATACACACCCAAAACACACATATATTCATGAATAGGAAAATAATGAATTTTAATAATATCAAGACTTTTCTTTCATAACTGGCGTTTTTACGCAATTCATGGTTCTCAAAAACAAGACGTGATACAGAAACATGGAGATCATATTCGTAATCTACAGGACAAAATTAGTAAGAATTACTACAAAATATGTCAGAACCATAAAACTTTTTTAATTGTGTTGACCAGTGTTATGTGCTGATAACTAAAAGAATGTTTGGAAGATTGAAAGATGTGCACGTGTTTAGGAGTATGGCCCACGTTATGACTGACAATTTTTTGGTGGAAGGAAAATTAGTTGTAGAAAAAGAGTGGGGGACTAGAGTGAGGGATGTAAAAGGGAGTTAGTGAGGGTTGAAGAGTTAATAAAACCAGGGGTAAAAAGGGAATATCAAGAAAGGTTGAAAATGCTATATGACAGAGTGAAAGTAAGAGAAACTGGTAATTTAGAGGAGGAGTGGAAGTTAGTAGAAGAAAATTTTCTTGGGATATCAAGTGATGTGTGTGGCAAGAAGTTTGTTGGAGGCAGCGTGAGGAAAAGGTAGTGAATGGTGGAATGAAGGAGTGAAAGTAAAAGTGAAAGAGAAAAAGAGGGCATTTGAAGAATGCAGCCAGAGTAATAGTGTAGAGAAGCATGAAAAATATAGAGACAAAAATGTGGAAGTAAAGTGCATAGTAACTGAGGCAAAGAGGGCGGCTGATCTGAGATGGCTTTAGGGATTGGGTCATTCATATGAAGAGAATAAGAAGAAGTTTTGGAAAGAAGTGAAGAGAGTAAGGAAGGCTGGTTCGAGAATTGAAGATACAGTGAGAGAAGGAAAAGGAAGGCTGTTAAACGGAGAGGAGGCAAGGAGAAGATGGGCGGAATATTTTGAAAGTTTACTGAATGTTGAGGATAATAGGGAGGCAGAAATAATTGCTGTTGCAGGTGTTGAGGAGCCAGTGATGGGAGATGAAAATGAGAGAGAGATTACAAGAGTGTAAGTGAGGAGAGCACTAGATGAAACGAGAGAAGGAGAAGCACCTGGTATGGATGGTGTGAGACTGAGGTGTTGAAGGAAGGGGAGATTGTTTAATATGTGTTTTGTGTTTTCAATGATACCAGTAGATTGGGTTTGTGCATGTAAGGGTAAGGGAGATGTGCATGAGTATTGTAGTTCAAGGGGCACTAGTTTGTTGAGTGTGATTGGAAAAGTGTGTGGTAAAGTACTGATTAAAAGGATTAAGGATAAAACAGAGAATACAATCTTAGAAGTACAGGGTGGTTTTAGAAAAGGTAGGGAATGTATGAATCAGAATTTTACAGTTAGGCAGATATGCGAGATATATTTAGTAAAAGGTAAGGAGGTGTATGTTGCATTTATGGATCTGGAGAAAGCATATGATAGAGTTGATAGAGAAGCGATGTGGAATGCGATGAGGTTATATGGAATTGGTGAAAGGTTGTTGCAAGCAGTAAAAAGTTTCTACAAAGGTAGTAAAACGTGTGTTAGGATAGGAAATGAAATGAGCGATTCGTTTCCGGTGAGAGTGGGGCTGAGACAGGGATGTGTGATGTCTCTATGGTTGTTTAACTTGTATGTTGCTGGAGTTGAGGGGAGAGGTGAATGCTCGAGTGCTTGGACGAGGATTAAAAAGGATACACGAGAATGATCTTGAATGGGAGGTAAATCAGTTGTTGCTTGCGGATGATACTGTACTGGTTGCTAACTTGGAAGAGAAGCTTGGTCGATTCGTGACAGAATTTGGAAGGGTATATGAGAGAAGAAAGCTGAGAGTTAATGTGGGTTAGAGAGAGGCTATGAGATGTACAAGGAGGGAAGGATGTGCGAGGCTGAATATCATGTTGAATGGAGAGTTACTTGAGGAGGTGGATCAGTTTAAGTACTTGGGGTCTGTTGCTGTAGCAAATGGTGGAGTGGAAGTAGATGTACGTCAGAGAGTGAATGAAGGAAGCAAAGTGTTGAAGACAATGAAGGGAGTGGTGAAGAATAAAGAGTTGGGCATGAATGTAAAGAGAGTTCTGTATGAGATAGTGATTGTACCACCGGTGATGTATGGATCAGAGTTGGAGGAAATGAAAGTGAAGGAGAGACATATATTGAATGTGTTTGAGATGAAGTGTCTGAGTAGCGTGGCTGGTGTATCTCGAGTAAACAGGGTTAGGGAGGAAGTAGTGAGGGTGAAAACAGATGTAAGAAATGAGTTAGCAGCTAGAGTGGATGTGAATGTGTTGAAGTGGTTTGGCCATGTTGAGAGAATGGAAAATAGCTGTCTGCTAAAGGAGGTGATGAATGCAAGAGTTGATGGGAGAAGTACAAGAGGAAGGCCAGGGTTTTGGTGGACGGATGGAGTTGAGAAAGCTCTGGGTGATAGGAGGATAGATGTGAGCGAAGCAAGAGAGCTTGCTTGAAAAAGGAATGAATGGCGAGCGATTGTGCTGCTTCCTTCAGTCACCTTGGATGACTGCGGAGTTAGCAGTAGTAGGGGATTCAGTGTTATGATTGATGATGGGGGAGGGTGGGCTCTGGCACCTTAGCAGTACCAGCCGAACTCGGTTGAGTCCCTCGTCAGGCTGGGAGAAGCGTAGAGAGGAAAGGTCCCTTTTTTCCATTTGTTTAATGTTGGCTGCCCAACAAAACTGGGGGAAGTGCCTTGGTATAAGGATATGTTTATTTATAAAGACGGGAAAACAAAACTGTTTCCTTATGAGGAATACATTTAACATTAAATTAATTAATTCAATTAGAATACAAAAAGGGGAAAGTTAAGAATTTATATCTAATATTAACAAATGGCAATCATTCAGTTTACTTTCCGTCCATAAACAAACACCAAAAATGTGGGATAAAAGTAAATAACAAACGAACTAGTCAATTCGACTATTCACCCACGAATGAAATTACCATTCTCCAATCAACAAAAAGAAAAGTGGTTACACAGAGAACCATTTTGACAGATTAACTCGACAACAAAAGACAACTTTTTTAGAACAAAATCAAACCATTGGTTACAATCTACCCTCCCGAGCTAGACTTCTTATTAGGTTTCTGGAGGCAAGAGCAGTACTACGGGTACGCCTAGTAGATGTTTTATTTGGCAAAGCTGTTCCAGTGTCAGGTATTTCATGTCTCCAACTCACTAACATTTTCTTCTTATTCTTCAATTTGAACATATAAATTAGGATCATTAAGTTCAGAATATAATTCTAAAGGTATTAAAAAACTAACATTAATCTCAGTTTCACTTTTATCAGGCTTAACAATACGAACAGTACGTACAACACCTTCGTTGTCACTGAATGTTTCAACAATTCTAACCAATGGCCTATAAGTTCTAGATTTGGAAGTTAATTTAAAGAGAGCAATTTCCCCTTTTTCCCAATTTCTTGGAGGATGAAAAGAAGATCTATCCTTTTCTTTCAAGCTTAGTAGATATAAAGAAAGCCTCTTTTCCTTAAAGCTTTCATAAATCAATACCTAGTTTCCAAACTACGAGAAAGGAGAGAAGAGTACTCATCCTCCTCACCATACTCTCACTCAGGAACTTGTTCACAATCACCAAACATTAATGAAGGAATAAATCTACCAACCAAGAAATGATTAGGAGAAATTATATCTAACTCATTTTCACAATATCTATAAGTTAAAGGCCTATTATTCAAGATTTTCTGAATGTCAGAGAGGAAAGAGACAAATTCATAAAATGAAGGAGTATATCTACCAAGAATTTTAAAAAGGCAATGCTTAACTATTTTAGTTAATCTTTCCCAAACAGCACCATACCACACTGCGTGCACAGGGATAGTCTTATGAGAAACTGAAGCGACCCTAAACTTCTCCTCAAACTCAGAAGAAGTAAGTAACTGTTCAATTATATTACCAGCCTGAACAAATTATTTGGTATTATCAGAATAAACAGCAACAGGAACACCAAACCTATTAGAAAATCTGATGAAAGCTAATATAAATTCCAGGGTTGACATAGACTGGACAACTTCCAAATGTATTGCTCTTGTGTTGAAACAAGTGCAAATAAGAATGTACACCTTAAATTTTTCTCCTTCAACCATAAGTGGCCTGTATAATCCACACCAGTATGAGCAAAGGGCACACTCAAATTAACCCTGGAAGAAGGGAGTTAAGAAGGAGAAGGATTCTTCACTCTGATAGCATTAAAACGCTTGCATACAATACAATCCTTAAGGACAGACAAAACTGCTTGCCTAGCCTTCACAATCCACAAACCATGCATGCGCAAAAAAAGTAAGAGTCGATTGCAAAACCCATAGACTTACAATGGGCATAATAAATCAACAACCGGGTCAAATGTTGCTTCTTATCCACAAGAATAGGATTGACAATATCAAATTTTAAAGAAATATTTTTGTCAATCCGACCTTTAGTTCGCATTATACCATTATCATCCAGAAACAAATTGAACTATCTAACTAAAGGCGGAACTTCAACTGAAGAATCTCAACTCTTTATATATAAAGATAATTCAAGAGGAAAAGCTTCCTCTTGCATCAACCTTAGAAGGTAATTAGAAGCAGCCTCAACAGGGTCAGCTTGAATTTTCCTAAACTTATATACAACAGTAAATACATTAAAAACTACACTTATAAGTCTAGAAAAGGTAGAAAAATTACTAATATTTACAAGAGGTTCCTTTTTAGGACACATTACAGGAGATATTAAGTCCCCCTTCACATTATCACGAATACATCCCAAAAGACGCTTAGGCCACTCGTCAAGAGAATTCAACCATGAAGGCCCTTTGATCCAAAGACTGAAATTTTCCAAAAAATTCTTACAAGTACAAGGTTTAATAAGTAAATCAGCCTGATTGCTAGATGAAGGAATATAAGCTAATGAAACTCTACAAAATCTATTAGAAATCCTATCTAACAGATTAGAAATTTCCTTCAACCTATTATTTACAAATGTGTTTCTCCTAGGAGCCCTATTAGTAAGAATCCAACTAAGAACTTCTTGGTTATCTATGAAAAGAATTATGCTTTCAATTTTAGTACAATTTAATAGAATATTTTCAAAAATAATATCAAAACACTCCAAAGCTAATTGAGCAGCCAAAAGTTCTATAGTTGGGAGAGTTTTCTCCTTAATAGGGATAACCTTCGTCTTAGCAAATATCAGGGAACTGTGACCACCTTGTACAACGTACATAGCACTACCATAAGCTTCCTTAGAAGCATCTGCAAACAAAAAAAGCTTGACAGGAGCATCAGTTTTATAAGTTTGTCTGGAAAAAGAAGCTTGACTAACCTCACTGTAAGAACTACAAAATTTACTCCATAACTTAGAAATTGCAGCACTAGCTGTTTCGTCCCAGTTCGAAACTTGCTGGCACAACTTACGAATAATAAGCTTGCCCTGCAGCATTATAAGTGCAAATATGCTAATAGGGTCAAAGACAGAAGACAAAGCTGACAAAATCTAACGCTTTGAGGAGGTACCCTTATTCAATTGCTTAAACTTTAATTGTAAGGTATCCTGGTTAGAGTCATAAATATATCCTAAAATCTTCATTACAGAAGAAGCTACTTTTTCATCTTCATCAAAAGTAGATAACAAAGCAGGACAATTAGAACCCCACTCCCGTGAAGGCAACCCCCCTGAATTCATGATTTCCTTAATACAATTGATAATAAATGGCGTCTGGGCTCCCTGATTAGAAGAGAGCACCAAGTTATCCATATAGAATTTGTCTTTAATCAGAGAAGCTACTTCATTCCCTCTATAACTAGACAAATGATGTTGAATAATATAATTCAATATAAAGGGTGAACTTACAAATCCAAAAATTATGGTATTATATCAATAAGCAACAAACTTCCCATTTATCTTTCTAAAGAAACAAAATCTATTTCGATCAGACTCTAAAGATAACCTAACTTGGAGGAAAGCCTTCACTATATTAGCTACAACTAAATAATCCTTATTCCTGAAATACATAACCAATGACAACAAGTTCTTCATCAAATCAATACCAGGAAAAGCGGCTTCATTTAATGAAGGAGCTTTTCCCACCTTTAAACTACAATTAATTACAGGACGGATTTTAGTGGTGGCATTTTCATTATTTCTTATGAGAGGACGATGAGGAATGAATACTTGACCTGCAGCTCTATTTTTAACAGGCTCAATAATGCCAAGCTCCTCCTTTCTATCAAAAACTTCCTCATATTTAGAGGATATATTCTGATCTTCTAATTTAGAGTAAATCCGCTCACCAACTGCCAAAGAAATCTTTAAATTGTTAGGGACTTGTTCAATTAAATCCTTTTTCCATGGTAACTGAACGTGATAATATCCTTCATGAAAAGAAATTGATTTAGCAAATTCAGCAACTTGTTGGTCTTCATAAGGAAGGGAATTTTCATCTTTAATCCCAATCGATTCCAAGTTGTAGAAATTGTCAAGTCCATACTCGACACAAAAATTAGGAAAGAAATCATTCAATGGATCGAACTTATAGCCTACTGGATTAACTGCAAAATTTACTAATAACTTCTGTTTTCCAAGTTGCTTAGGAGGAACAAATTCCAGAAACCTAATCTTATCAGGCTTAGAAGTCTGTTGATTCTCCAAATTAAAGGAAGAATTATAGAAAACTCTAGATTCTCTGTTACATTCAGGTACATATTTAATTTCCTTATTAGGAATAAATCTAACAGATTCAGCTTTACCATTACCTCTTGGTCTATTTTCCAAGATTTTGTTACTATCAAGTATAGAACAAGACTCTACCTCTCTCACTGGTTTATCTTTAACACATGGTTCATAAGAATCAATTCTCTCATAAAAAAACCTCCTTTGTGAAGGATGAACAAAACTGACTACGGTACCAAATGGAATAACCACATTGGCCAACTTAATTACTCTAACCTTAATATTAAAGAACTCTACGGAGTCTAAATCTAACTGACTAAATTCCTGAAGGTTATCATTCCCTAGGATACCTAATATATTTACAATTTCAGAATTCCTTCCTGGGTAATCATTACATATAGAATAACCTGCAGATTCCAAATTTTTAACTACAGATGGCAGCATAGGAATTTGGAGGGAAAGATTAAAATGTTCCATGGAAAAAAAAAAAGACAACTAGACTTTATCTCACAAGGCATTGTTAAATCAGCTACCAAATGAAATCTCTCACTAACTCTAGCTGCCAATCCAAAAGAAGAAACTAACCTAGATAGAGGAGTTCCACAATAATCTACTCATTTACAATCAACAGTTTGTTTATTAATAACACTAAACTGGGCTCTAGTGTCTAATAGAAAACAACATTAAAAAGGCATCCTACCCCTACCAACTTTGAGTGTAATAAAGGGAAAAAATATTTCAGACCCTGATTGACAACTCAACACATTTTTACCAAGATCCTTAATAGCATGAGGACACATTGCTTCATTATGTTCAGATTTATTGCAAGCAAAACATTTATAAGGTAACAATGATTTATTTCCCGGAGGCCTCATGCCTATCACTCAAGCATTTAATGCATAAAGTTAGTTCTTTCGCTCTATTCTTCCTAGCTTGCAAAGTATCAAACCTAGTACATTTAGAAGAGTTATAACATGTTTCTTTACAAATTTGCATCTACCAGAAAATATAGGTTTACTGGTAAACTGAAATTTATTAGAGTCATTACTAGCAGTAGATCTATTACTATATTTTGATTGTTGGAAATTACGGTCTTTAACTTCATATTTAACTTTAGGTTTTGCACCAGAATCTTCATTATGACCTAAACTAAGGCGTGCAATAATATTCTGATAATTATTTAATAATTGGTTAAAATTAGGATAAGAAGATCCTGTAGTTCTAGAGAGTTGTATCAAAATATTTTTAGGAAGTTTCCTATTTACAATTTTGCTAATTAGCAATAGAGCAGCCGAATCGACTTCAATCAGATCTATACCAAGTCCCTTCAAGTCAATTAATTTATTATTCAAAGATCTAACTAAAGATTTTACTTCACTAAGAGATTTTACTTCAGAAGTGTTCAAAACTTCACCTATTACTTGATCAATTATGTTGTCTTCATCCAGAAAATTAAGATCTAATTAATTAAAAGCCAAATCAAAACCCTCATCATTTACTGTAAGGTTTTCTACTACATTTAACGCTTCACCTAGAAAATAACCCTTGAAATAAATAAACTTTTGAGCATTAGTTAAGTTAGGCATACCAGCCAAAGATTTATTAAAAGCCTTCTTAGAGTTGAAATAGGCAAATGGATAACTGCATTGTTTTCAAACTTCTGAATTTGAATAAGAGGGAGAGGTAACTTTACAATTTTACTAGAACTATTTTGAGGAGTATTCTTACCTACAAACAAATTATCAAATTTTATTGTAAATTCTGAGAGTTTTCTGTATTTCATAATAATAATATCTTGCTCTTTGCATAATACTAACTAGTTTATCTTCAGCAGCAATTTCACAAATGCTTGCGTCAAAATTCTTAACTAGTACTAAATTAGCATCAATTTTATGAATAAATTCTTGTAACAAATGACTATTAATTTTATCGTCCTTTAAAGAGTCAATCTTCCTAACATCAAGAGTTATTAAACTCTTAACATAAGCCCTCATTTTAATTAACTTTTTTATTTCAGCCTCATTCGTCTTGAACAATGCTATTAACCAATACTAAATTACCCAAAGAAAAAATCTGAACTTAACTTAATCAAGTCAATGCAAAGCAAGTTATTTTCAGTTACTTCCTAATGAAAAAAAAAATACAGCATACACAGTTACTTCCTAATGAAAAAAGAAATACAGCATACACAGTTACTTCCCAATGAAAAAAGAAATACAGCATACTGTGCTAACAGCGAAACTAGGCTAATCAACAGGTTGTTTAAATGAAAAGCTTACTAACTTAACCTAAGCTTAAATTAATACAAGTATAAATAAGGACCGATACTCCTCCTTTCCTTATAAGGAATAACAAGAGTATACAGAAAATCCTAACATTACAAAAAAAAAGATGAGCCTAAAGAGAAAAAAATATATATACTTGACACTAGAACAGCTAAACTAACTTTACTTTAGGCCTTTGCTCTACTTTCCATACCTTCGCAGTACTGTAGATAGAATCCAAATCATTGCTGCCCAGGAACACAATGATGCGACTAGGCCTAGACCTCCTACTCTGAAATTTGTAATGATTTGTCACTTACTTCCCACAATTATATAATTCTATAGAGAAATCTGGATGAAAATATAGATAATAAACTTTTAAACATTTAAAGTCAATTTCTACGGAAATGGAATGAAGAGAGAGAGCCTTACCTTACCTTATTTGCCTTATTTTTTGTTTGGGTTCCCCCAGGTCCCTCAGTGTGAGGCACCTCGTATATCCACCAGAGAGTTGCTAATGCATCTTCCGGTGTATTTTGCATCTTCCAGTCTTGGATGGTCTGGGATGCATCTTAGGTATTTATCGAGCTGATTTTTAAACACATCTACGCTCACTCCTGATATGTTTCTTAGATGAGCTGGCAGCACATTAAATAGTCGCTGCATTATCGATGCTGGTGCGTAGTGGATTAATGTCCTGTGCGCCTTTCTCAGTTTACCTGGAATGCTTTTTGGCACTATTAATCTACCTCGGCTTGCTCTTTCTGATACTTTAAGCTCCATGATGTTTTCAGCAATTCCTTCTATTTGCTTCCATGCTTGTATTATCATGTAGCGTTCTCTTCTCCTTTCTAGACTGTATAGTTTTAAAATTTGCAGTCTTTCCCAGTAGTCAAGGTCCTTAACTTCTTCTATTCTAGCAGTATAGAACCTTTGTACACTCTCTATTTGCGCAATATCCTTTTGGTAGTGTGGGTACCATATCACATTGCAGTACTCGAGTGTACTACGCACATAAGTTTTGTAAAGCATAATCATGTGTTAAGCTTTTCTTGTTTTAAAGTGTCTGAATAACATTCCCATTTTTGCTTTACATTTAGCCAACAGTGTTGCTATTTGGTCGTTGCATAACATATTCCTATTTAAAATTACACCAAGGTCTTTAATTGCTTCCTTGTTTGTGATTGTCTCATTATTAGGTCCCTTGTATGCATACACCATTCCTTCTCTGTTTCCATAATTTATTGATTCGAATTTATCGGAGTTAAATACCATCCTATTTATCTCCGCCCATTCATATATTTTGTTTAGATCTCTTTGTAGTGAGTTCCTATCTTCATCACAAGTAATTTCTCTACTTATTCTTGTGTCATCGGCGAAACTTCTCACTACTGAGTTTTCAACATCACAGTCTATGTCTGAGATCATAATAACAAATAGCAGTGCAGCTAATACCGTACCTTGGGGCACACCAGATATTACCTGGGCTTCATCTGATTTCTCGTCATTTGCAACCACTATCTGTTTTCTGTTTTGCAGGAATTCTTTTACCCATTTTCCTATCTTTCCCACAATATTATGCTTTCTCATTTTTTTCTCCAATATGATATGGTCTACCTTGTCAAAGGCTTTTGCAAAATCTAGATAGATCACATCTGTGTCTTTTTCATTTATCATATTATTGTATATGTTTTCATAGTGTGCTATCAGTTGGGTCTGTGTACTTTTTCCAGGTACGAAACCGTGTTGACCCATATTAAACAAATTATTTTTGACCAAATGGTTCATTATTTTCTTTTTTATTACCCTCTCATACACTTTCATAATATGTGATGTTAGACTAACAGGTCTATAATTGCTTGCCTCTAGTCTTGATCCACTTTTGAAGATAGGGGTTATATAAGCTAATTTATGTTTAACATATATCTCGCTCATATCTACACTCTGTCTTAGCAGTATTGTAAGCGGCTTCGCGATAGTGTTTGCAGTTTTTTTTAACAAAATCGCTGGAACTCCATCTGGTCCGGCTGCCGATCCATTTTTAATTTCGTTTATAGCCGTGACAATATCTGCTTCATCAATATCTATATCCGTTAGATATTCAATATTTTCTTCTCTCATTTCTGTTTCATTATTCTCATTCGCAATTCTTGGCGTGAACTCACTCTTATATTTTTCTGCTAATATGTTGCATATTTCCTTTTTTTCATTCGTTAGCCGTCCTTCAATTCTTAGAGGGCCTATTTCTATTCTCCTTTTATTCATCTTTTTTGCATAGGAGTAAAGTACTTTGGGGTTTCTTTTTATATTTTGAAGTGTCCTTTCTTCTAAGTCCCTTTTTTCATTTTCTTTCGACTGTATAATCTTTTGTTCTGCATTTTCTATCTTACATTTTATTTCCCTCATTTTCCACACATTTTTTTCTTTTGCAAGATTTTTCTTCCACTTTATAATTTTCTGAAATAAGATCCTTCTGTCTCTTGGTATGCACGTCTTTTGTTTATTGTTTTTTTCGGTACACATTTTTCAACAATTTTCTCCAGTATTTTGTATAGTATATCCGTATTTACCTGTATATTATCACTTATAAATACATTTTTCCATTCTTTATTCCGTTCTTCATTTATTTCTGACCATTTTATATTCTTACTGTAAAAGTTATATTTTCCATATCCTTCCCAAAGTTTTGTGCTTTTATTAATTCTGTGATCACTTGCTTTGGAATGAACTATCAATTCTATGACATTGTGGTCTGAAATTCCCGTGTTATACACTATTATTTCTTTAACATAATTCACCTCATTCACAAATACTAGATCTAGGACATTTTCCTTTCTTGTTGGAATGTGGTTTATTTGTTGCATATTATGTTCTAATAGCATATCTTGAAGCTTTTCAAATTGCCTCTTATCTTCTGCGCTACTATTACTATCTTTTTTATATGTATACATACAACCACTTTCTTCTATCCGTTCTTTCCAATCCACGAAAGGAAAGTTAAAATCTCCGGATAGGAGTATATTCCAGTCTTTATGGTTTCTACATATATCATCTATTTTTAGATGAGAGAGAGAGAGAGAGAGAGAGAGAGAGAGAGAGAGAGAGAGAGAGAGAGAGAGAGAGAGAGAGAGAGAGAGTGCCTGTCACAACTTCCAAAACGTTTCCGACGTCACCATTTATATCAGTGGTAAAATGTCTGTCCGTCTGTTCAAAAGGTACGCATATCGACAGTCACTTTACCATGTTCTCACTTCTTTGAACTCCAGTGTTCTTAAGTTTGTTGGCTTGAACCCTGGTTAACTATCATGCGATAAGATTCTCTCATTCTGCTGTGAATTCATACATAACTACACTTGATTGAAGCTGTTATTCAACATTTGAAAGAAATATTGAATTATTCATGGAATTGAGTCCAAAAAAGCAACTTTGTCTTTAGGCTGTGACGGTGCCGAGTAAGGGTGTGAACTCAAAGGCAGATTGGAAACGACTGAGTTATATTATTGTGGAACACTCTCCTTATATACAAAACCTAAAGGCAACAGGACATGACAAGTTCACAAGACAGACAATATCACAGAGGAAAAACCAGACATGAATTTTCATGTTTGTTTTAGTGCGAGGGAAGAGCGAAGATACAAGCATAATATATACAAAAGGAATTATGTACAATTGTGTGAAACACGGTTGGTACATGGCTCCCCCCCTAAAAATGACATACTGTACATGTTAAATAGGGCGCCCTGATCTAGAGAGGCGAACTGTAGGCGGCTCATCTGGCAGAAGATAAGCAGGTTTTAGACGATCAATGGAGACCCAGTCTTCTTTGCCCCGAATGTTTAGGAGGAATGCTTTCAGACTGCGTCGGATCACAAGGAAAGGGAGGTCCCCTAAGATGCCATCCATGAGACGTTGAAACGTTGCCCCAGCATTACGAAGGCCAAAACAGGAGTAATTGAAGGTGTATGTACCAAACGGAGTGGTGATGGCGGTCTTGGGGATGTCTTCTGGGTTCATAGGCACCTGATAATACCCCTTCAGGAGGTCGAGCGTAGAGAAAACCTTCGCTTTGTGCAGGTAGGAGGTCACGTTGGCAATGTTTGGGAGGGGGTAGTGATCCGGCTCTGTTTGCATGTTCAGGCGCCTGTAATCCCCGCGCGGACGGAGGGAGCCGTCTTTCTTCAGAACGATGTGTAAGGGTGACGACCATGGGCTGGAGGCCTTTTGGCAAAGGCCCATTTTCTCCATTTCGGCGAACGTCTGTTTGGTGGCTGCCAATCGTTCCGGTGCCAGATGTCTGAATTTTGTGAAGACTGGGGGTCCCGTCGTCTTGATATGGTGATAAATACCATGCTTGGCAGGAACCGTGGCCGTTTGGAGAAGTTCTGGACGGAAAACTTCCGGGTACGACGTGAGGAGGTGGGCGTAGGCATCCATGGGTGCGCTGATGTGGAGAGCGAGGTTAGAGGGGGCGGGTTGAAGAGGTGTCGACAAGTACGAGTCTGCGTTGACCAATCGTCGGTGGGCGACATCGACCAGAAGGTGGAAATGAGAGAGGAAATCCGCACCGAGGATTGGCATTGTGACGTCAGCAACGAGAAACTTCCAATTGAATTTACCGTTTCCGAACGATAATGTGAGGTTCTCGTAACCGTAGGTGGGTATCGCAGATCCGTTGGCAGCTACCAAGCGGACGTCGGCAGATGTAGACAGACTACGTTGTGCCTTGAAGAGTTTCCTTGGCAAAAGAGAACGACAAGCACCCGTGTCTACCAAAAATCGCACGCCCGTTCCTGCATCCTGTAAAAAGAACAAATTAGAAACATGGGAGGCCACCGCCACAAGCGATGGCCTGCTTACACGTTTTTTGGCCACTGACAATCTTTGGCGCATTTCTTCGCGGTTGCCCCGATTCTGAAGTGGTAGTAGCAAAACTGCGGCGGATGGGAGGTAGTAAGTGGCTGTAGAAGTCGTTCGTTGGGGCGCGAGCGATTGGTGGGTGGTGGGCGGCTGTGTCGCCGCTTCGGCACGTCACGAGGTAGGCGTGTATGTCCTACGGCATTCATGTCAGCTTCGGTTGACGTTGAATAGGCATCCTCGTCGTCAGGGGTGGAGGGGTTGATGGAGGTCTTGAAGTGGCTGTCCATAAGGGTGTCGGCTTTGGTCATCAAGTCCTTTGTGGGCAAACTATCGACATCGGGTATGGCAGCGCGTACAGGTTCAGGTAAACGGCGTATCCAAAGGGCACGGAGTAGGTTCACCTCACGAGGAGAGCCGTCTACAGCAGGTTGAAGGCGAGCGATACTGGTCATTTCCCTGAGGGCAAGCGAAGCCCTTTGGTCCCCCAACGGTTGTTGCGAGAGCTGAAAAAGCTTTGCTATACGGGCGGCTGGCAACGGCGAGTACTGCTGCAGAAGGTATGATTTGAGGGCATCATACGCTATTGGGGTGTCTCCTTGTTCACAAAGCCAGTCTGATATTTCTGGGAAGGTGTCCTCGGGTATCGCCGCGAGAACATAATCCGCTTTGGTGGTTGAGCGAGTCACGCCCCTGATACGAAAGTGGACTTCAGTGCGTTGAAACCAAGCAACGCCTCTCCGGTGGCGAACGGTGAAAGTTTCAATGGGTCGTCCGCGGCGCCAACTGATGTGGTCTCCGTCATAGTACCAACGATGGAGGGGCGAGGGAGGTGGGGGTGGAAGGCAGTGGGAGCGAGTCGACTTCCGGGGTCACCAATGTGACGGCGCCGAGTAAGGGTGTGAACTCAAAGGCAGATTGGAAACGACTGAGTTATATTATTGTGGAACACTCTCCTTATATACAAAACCTCAAGGTAACAGGACATGACAAGTTCACAAGACAGACAATATCACAGAGGAAAAACCAGACATGAATTTTCATGTTCGTTTTAGCGCGAGGGAAGAGCGAAGATACAAGCATAATATATACAAAAGGAATTATGTACAATTGTGTGAAACACGGTTGGTACAAGGCATAGGAATATCCATATTATTTCATTTTTAGTGAAGATCACTGTTTCATGTTATATATATATATATATATATATATATATATATATATATATATATATATATATATATATATATATATATATATATATATATATATATATATATATGTGTGTGTGTGTGTGTGTGTGTGTGTGTGTCATAATCCATGTGAACAAAATATGATTAATACAGTGAGATTGATGACCTTTTTAAGAGTAGGCCTACTATGACTGTCACAAATTGCAGTGAGCGATCACTTAACTCTGTTATAGGTGAGGTAGGCCAATTCTCATGAGGTAATGTGTTGAAAGCCTATTGGTGACAATATATTCCATCACAGTGGGAAATTCCAAAAAATCTAACAATTCAGCATATCAACGATAGACATTGGATTTTACTTGGCGAGGGTTAAGCAGTATCACTCGAACTTACATTAGAACAACGTATTTGTCTGAGAGTATTGAGCTGTGTAAAGTGTTTTCTCGAACCTTTTTTTAATAAAGTGAAAAAAACCATGTTCCGATGTCTCATTATCCGCTGACATGGGACACATACATACACCTATATATATATATATATATATATATATATATATATATATATATATATATATATATATATATATATATATATATATATATATATATATATATATATATATATATATATATATATATAGGTGTACGATGAGAGTTTTTGCATTAAAATCATCTTTAGATATGGGTATGCTTATGACCTGCATCCTTCAGTATAGAATTGTCAGAAATTTTAAGAAATATCCAGAAATTTTGTTGGAATTTCCTCCGAAATTATTCAGTAACCATCTGGCAACACTGCTCCTAGGGTTAGCGAAATACTGCTCTACTTCAACCTTGATGTTTTCAAAGTTTGCGTCCCCTTTGCAGATGTAATTAAACCCGTCACATTCTCCCAGGTGTAAATGGACAACCTTCTCACCCAGCTATGCCCAATAACAAGAGTCATAGCCCCCCCCCCCCCCCCCCAAAAAAAAAAAAGACGAAAAGTAAACTGAAATCTTACGAAGTATAAAAGATTAATTTTCGAATGTGTTAGAATTATCTAACTCAAATCAATTATAAGGCAAGTCTTTATCTTTCAACTTACCTGCACCATCTTCTAGAACAATATCTTCTTAATCTTCGAAAATTAATTCTTCAATTCACTTCTTAATGGCAGATAAAGAACACCCGTTCTTCAGTCCAACTGGTACCGCAGGACACTCTGAAATCCTTATCGGACCAAAACTTATCAATAACTCCGTTTTCTTTTACTTTGTCCGAAACTCTCGAACAACGTTGAAAAATAAAGACGGGAAAACAAAACTGTTTCCTTATAAGAAATACATTTAACATTAAATTAATTATATCAATTAGAATACAAAAAGGGGAAAGTTAAGAATTTACATTTAATATTAACAAACGGCAATCATTCACTTTACTTTCCGTCTATAAACGAGCACCAAAAATGTCGGACAAAAGTAAGAAATAAACGAACTCATCAATTTGACTATTCTCCCACGAATGAAATTACCATTCTCCAATCAACTATTTCTACAGGTAAACAAAATATTATGAAATTTAAAATACCACTCTCTAAAAAGAAAAGTATTTAAACAAATGGTTCTACCAGGTTCAACTTATGCATTGGAAATCTAGAATTTTACTAAATTCATAGACCTTAAGTTAGTTACAACTCAAATAGCTATTGAAAAATATTGAAGGGAATAACACTAGGAGACAGAAAAAGAGCAAACCAAAGTAGACGATATTCTGACATGTACGAATTAAAGGGACATGGACAAGACATATAGTGATAACTGCCTTATTAGTAACTAATAATAATAATGATAATAATGATAATGATAATAATAATAATAATAATAATAATAATAATAATAATAATAATAATAATAATAATAATAATAATAATAATATTTCTTATCATTGTTATTATTGCTAACCTAGCTGAAATAGCAGAATGTTATAAAACCTAGGGCTCCAACAGGAAAACATAGCCCAGTGAAGAAAGGAAATAATTAAACTATCAGAGAAGTAATGAACAACTAAAATGAAATATTTTAGGAACAGTAACAATATTGAAATTAATATTTCATATATAATCTATGAAAACATCAAACAAAACATGAGAAAGAGGAATACAATAGAATAGTGTGCCCGAGTGTACCCTGAAGCAAGAGAACTCTAACCAAGGACAGTGGATGACCATTGTACAGAGGCTATAGCACTATCCAAGACTATAGAACAATGGTTTGAGTTTGAAGTGTCCTAGAAAAGCTGCTTACCATAGCTAAAGAGCCTCCTCTACCCTTACCAAAAGGAGAGCAGCCACTAAACAATTACAGCACAGTTATATTTGGTGTATGTGTAGGGAAAGTAAAAATGAGCCGTGAGCAGAGAGAGAGATCCAATGACTTACTTTCGGGCCAGTCAAAGGATCCAATACCTCTTTAGCTGTAGTATCTCACCGGATGGTATTTTTTTTTTCTTTCTTTTTTGCATACTGAGTGGTGGTGGTCAGCAGCAAGGTCCACTGTTGACATGTCCAGTGCGCACTGGCGAACTATGCAACTGTGCACTCCTCGTGGAACCCGAATAATATTAACATGCACCTGATGCTCTATAAAGCTGGGTACACACACGCGTGCAACAGAATGTAATACAATGCCCTGTTCTAGTAAACAAAAACGCGAGTGGATGGTGATTAGAGCCCACCTTTATGCAGCTTATTGCGCTACGCAGTCGTTCCCACCAATTGTCGGTAAACGCCCGTCACACCATGCATAGTATGTTTCATTTTGTGTTTCGAAATGTGGAAGAGTACGTGAATGGCTCAATATGCTGACACCAAGAACCAGAATATTTAGTCTGATCCCCTGTGATTCCCTTTATCAATAGAAGTGACTTTCATTTACATATAATATAATCAATGATGGATACAGTAAATACTGATGACGGCATAGCGCTTTGAATACAATCAGTTTAGTTAGTTTAGTCGAGAATGTGTTGTATTACGGTAAATAAAACCAACATTACATTCTAGTGTGACGGAGACGAGAGAGGGTTGTGAACTCAAAGGCAGGAAGCAATCAACTGAGTTGTATTATTATAGAACACTCCTTTATATACAAAACCTCAAGGCAACAGGACATAACAAGTTAACAAGACAGACAATGTTACAGAGGAAAACAGCAGACATGAATTTTCATGTTCGTTTAGTGCGAGGGAAGAGAAAAAATACAAGCATAATATATGCAAAAGGAATTATGCACTATTGTGTGACACACGGTTGGTACATGGCTCCCCCCTAAAAATGACATACTGTACATGTTAAATAGGGCGCCCTGATCTAGAGAGGCGAACTGTAGGCGGCTCATCTGACAGAAGAGAAGCAGATTTTAGACGATCAATGGAGACCAAGTCTTCTTTGCCCCGAATGTTTAGGAGGAATGCTTTCGGACTGCGTCGGATCACAAGAAAAGGGCCCGTGTAAGGGGGTGTTAGTGGTGGCTTGCTGGTGTCGTTGCGCAGAAAGACGTGCGTTGCAGAGTATAAGTCCGTTGGTATGTGATGCTTCGCCGGGGCTTGTAAGTCTGGCGGCATGGAGTAAATTTTCCCACGACGTGAGGTATGCGCTGGAGATCGTCGGAGAAGGTTGTAGAAGGAAAAAACTCGGCAGGGACGACCAACGGGTCGCCATACACCATTTCAGCTGACGAGACGTCGAGGACGTCTTTAGGAGTGGTCCTTAGTCCCAGGAGGACCCAGGGAAGCTGAGTAAACCAGTTGCAATCCTTGCAGCGGGACATCAAAGCTGCTTTGAGGGTGCGATGAAAACGTTCAACCATTCCATTGGCAGCGGGGTTGTAGGCCGTTGTCTGATGTAGGGTGATGCCCAGGAGATTCGCTAATGACGTCCACAATTGAGAGGTGAAAGTGGTTCCCCTGTCAGAAGTAATATGCTCAGGGATACCGAATCTTGAAATCCATCCAGAGAGTAAGGCAGATGTACATGAGGCGGACGTTGCAGTTTCCATGGGATTGGCTTCAGGCCAACGAGTTGAGAGGTCGATGACGGTAAACAGGTAACGATGTGAATGTGTGTAAAACGACGCTGAGGTTGAGGAAAGGTACCCACTCTTGAATCCGTGTGTCGATGTACTTTGGAAGTTTGGCAAGAAGTACAGGCGCGGACCCAATCCTTAGCATCCTTAGAAATGCCGTGCCAAATGAACTTTGCCTTCAGCAGCTGTGCAGTAGAACGGCACGAGGGATGTGAAAGGCCGTGAATGAAATCAAACACCTGTCGGCGCATGGGAGCAGGAATCCAAGGTCGCGGTCTACCAGTACTGACGTCACAAAGGATAACAGCAGACATAAATTTTCATGTTCGTTTAGTGCGAGGGAAGAGCGAAGATACAAGCATAATATATGTAAAAGGAATTATGTACAATTGTGTGACACACGGTTGGTACAATAGCAAAACCTTTGAGAAATTTGCTTTATTAATAAATCATATTAGGAAATTCTTATTCCTAGAAAGACATAATTTCCAAAAATTTTGTAATGAAAATAGGATATACTAATTTTCCTATGATGTAGTCTCTAATTTGCCGGAAAAATACCAGCGCAGATGTCATAAGCACATAATGATTCCGTATGCTAATACCCTTCTTGTATGTTATCAATTATTCTGTAATTACTAGTAGCTCTATCTTGAGAAAATTACATAGTTTGTAGATGTTACTGACTTATCAATTTCATGCATAACGTTCTTATAACCTAGATTCAAATAGTATTATGTTCCCATGATAAAGTCCTTATTTGTGTTGCTCTCATTCATTCTTCTGTCATTTATTTATTAAACATCCTCGGTATCTAATAAATGATTGTCCATCTTCATTGGGGCTCATCTTAGACCGTCAATTTTAGTTCCTAGTTTTTCAATATCCCCCAAGAAAAGAAATCTCTGCAGAGCGTCAGCATAAAAACACCCTCACTTGACCATTTTTTTTTCTTTTTTATAAAATTTCTATCACATTCCTTTACCACATTGTTCCAGGTAACAAATATATCTTGGATGATTTTAAAGCTAACATATCAATTATTCTACAGAGCACTATCGTAATGAGAATATTAACTGGAAAATTTGTGGTATGTGGAGGACCACACAACACGATCATCTATAGTTACTAAGTAGTATAAATTTGAGCCTGGCCAATTTTGGTATAAGGAATCTTACTAACATTTGTTAGTAAGGTTCATTATACACAAAATCACCCATTACTCCGATTAGCATTTAAATCCAAGAGTATAACCCCGTTACGTGCACTTTGTGATAAATATCTCCAATTTTGCCACAGGGTCTCGGTAACTATCTAGCAAATCAAAGCTTTTAAAATAAAGATTGAATTAGCAATGCAGAAAAGATTTAACTGCTGAGATGATACTGGCTGAAAATGAAGTTACTCTCAGAATACTTACAAGAGTATTTTGTAGTGTGGCTTAAAGAGACGAAACCTTCTGAATGGGGGTTAGGAATGTTGATGAAAATGGCAAAAAAAGGAGACCTGACTGATTGCATCAGTTACAGAACCATCA
>NC_090744.1:78623633-78648633 GCF_036898095.1 Palaemon carinicauda | reverse complement strand
TTTTTGTCTAATGGTTATTTATTTAGAATAAATTTTATATCAATAAGTACACTTAAATAAAAAATCACAATGAACTCTACTGCTCGGTATGTACGAACACACAATGCTGCAACATATGCATATCATACGCATGAACGATCTATTTTTCTTTCATTTCAGGAATGAAATTTTTCCTTTTAGTCTAATGATTATCTATTTACAATTAATTTCATACCAATAGGTATATATTCGAGTTAGAAAAAAAATACAATGAACAGTACTCTCTGGTATGTACCGACGCAAAATGCTACTGCACATATCAAACACATTAGCGATTAATTTTTCTTTCATTTCGATAGATAAATAATAGAGTGTAACATGTTTTTCCTTTTAATGTCACGCATATTTATTTACAATTAATTTTGTATGACTTTTATACATATCATTTGAAGCTATTGTTATTAGTTAAGTAAATACATCTCTCTCTCTCTCTCTCTCTCTCTCTCTCTCTCTCTCTCTCTCTCTCCTCTCTCTCTCTCTCTCTCAGGGATACCTTAATATGGACACGCACAACAGATTTAACAGAAATCTTTGTTTCTTTAGATCATGTCATATAAATACTATACACAATATTAAATATTACTTCCCTTAAATCTATATTCAATAGTACGTGGGGATTAAGACGTCATTCAATTTCTTCAGCTGATCTGTAGGTTAGTAATAGCTGACTTTATAACGTATATGAACTGAAAGATGTCTGAAATAGTCCTAGTTTTCGATGTTATCTGAATAATGTTTAATAATTTTTACACTTTTCTATTAAAAATTTAGGATATATTTCAGTAACAGCAATTATAGATTAATTTAATTATGGTTTTGTTGTTAGATGTTTTCAAGGTTCCGAAGTTATCACAATTTTTCTTACATATAGTTAACAAAGTACTGTTGATATGATTTTGCTCCCTATCACATAATCCTAGACCTTTGAAAAAAGAACAATGTTCAACGAACTCTCGTCCAGTTTCTTATTAAAATGCATATCAAACAATAACAACAACAACAGACAATTCAGCTGACGATCCATAGCCTTCTACATATGCGATATAAAGAAAGATATTGAATATGAATATTGATGAATGTAACATTTAAGTTTATTCCATACATTCGCAATATAATTTTCACAACATAATTTGTTTTTTACCCTTATGAAATCTTTCTATATTATACTATCCTAGAGCAAACCACATTCACAAAAACAGAGCTGTGATGTACTGTAAACATGCTTAATTGTAAACATATACATTTGCAAGTATGGATGTACATTTATTCGTAAAATTAGATTACATTTTTTGGTGTACATTAAAAACTATAAAATTTCTTCGTTTTTAAGCTTAATTATATTTTATTTACCCCCCCCCCCTCTCTCTCTCTCTCTCTCTCTCTCTCTCTCTCTCTCTCTCTCTCTCTCTCTCTCTCTCTCTCTCTCTCTAGGCGAAAATTAAACTTGCAAAGTATTGGACATTATGTGTTAACAGAATGTATATCAATGAATTTGAACTCGTGTAACTTAGAAAACGTGTTAAGAGAACTCGTGTTAACGGGGGGTTAACTATATATATATATATATATATATATATATATATATATATATATATATATATATATATATATGTATATGTATATATATATATATATATATATATATATATATATATAGATATATATATATATATATATATATATATATATATATACATATATATATATATATATACTATATATATTATATATATATATAGGCCTATATATATAGATTATATATATATATATATATATATATATATATATATATATATATATATATATATATATATATCTATATATATAAATATATATATATTATATATATATATATATATATATATATATATATATATATATATATATATATATATATATATATATATATATATATATATATACACTCATATATACATATATATGTGTATATATATATATATATATATATATATATATATATATATTCATATATATATATATATATATATATCTATATATATATTTTTATATGTATATATATATATATATATATATATATATATATATATATATATATATATATATATATATATATATATGTTTATACATGTATATATATATATATATATATATATATATATATATATATATATATATATATATGCATATATATATATATATATATATATATATATATATATATATATATATATATATTTATATATATATATATATATATATATATATATATATATATATATATATATATATATATATATTTTTGGGCTCAAGCCATGTCGTCCTGATGGAAGTTCCTATTGGGTAGCTTCCTAGGGTATATTACAACTACGGCGATATTCCCAGAGAATTTACCTTAAGGTACCAGAATTCTAACTCCTGGAGCGAATATCCCTAATGAAAGGGATATCGCGACATATCAGAGGACGTATTCTTGACACGCCACATGGCAATCTGCGCCCCAAACAGAGTTAACACATCGAGGGGTCAGTTGGCAAGAAACGAAAACGGGAAAGAAAAAGGGGGAGCCGTTCCCAAGGCTCCCTCTTCTCCAGTTTCGGAAGCGTGCCTGGCGCCAATCCTGGCGCCATCTGTATTCCTTTTTGCGTAGCTTAACAACTCGGTTTTTTTTCCTGTGTTTCTCGCAAATCTTGGATTTATTCAGCTTTTCATGGCTTCTCCAACTTCGTCGGCCTCTGATAAGTTGAGTACCATTTCTTTTATGTATAAATGTAGGCTCTTGGTAAATTTTTAAGTGATTAATAGGATTGATCTTTGTTACAAGAGCCGTAGCCTACCGGAGGCGTCATGGACGCTGTCGCTCGCTAGGTATAAGTTTAGTTAGCCAGAGCGACATTACCGGTTGTTTTGCTTTAATAAATTTTGCTATTTAGCATTACGTAGGATTTCCTTTCGTGCTTTAGTATTATTTTGGCGAAGTATTCGGCAACTCTGGCCTTCGCTAGGCCATGTAGCCTAGTCGTTTGGTCCTAGTACTTTCTGCATGATTTTGGTTTTCCGAGTGTATTAAAATTCTATTGAAGCTTTAGGCTGTTTTTTATACATTTAAGATCATGTTGAATATTTCCAAGGTAGTATACGAGTGAGTTTCGGTGATTTAGGTAATCGATTCTCTTGGTGCCTAGGCTAAGTTGCTTATGGAGCCTTAGTATACTTTCTCATACTCCCCGGTTGCTTTCTTTTCTTCGGAGAAGTTATGCAATCCCTTTCCCTCTGTTTAAGCCTTGGGCTTATCCCTAAGTGGTTTATCTGAATTAACTTTCGATAAAACTATACTGGGGTGTTACTGTACCTTCCTGTTCCAGTAAGTCTGGTTTCAGAGTGGGACAGAACAACAGAGTTTTTAGTCTGAGTCTGTGTTCGTCTGGCTTGGGGTAGAGTCTCCCTCACTGGCCTGACACAGACATAGGAGGCTTAGCCTCCTTAGGTCACTACCGAAGGTTTCTGTACGAGATGATTCCTTCTTTTGTGATCTAGCAGACTAGTCCTTGTTGCTGTTCTCGGTGGGAGGATAAGTTTCTTTCCCTGGGAGTAGCAACACCTTCCTTGCTTTGGTTCTTGGGAGCTGGCAAGTATTGCTGGCCTCCCTCCTTGGATCTCCCTTAGGCTAAGATGAGTTTCCTTGGCTGCGGGTGATCCTTCACTAAAGCAAGATTGGTAGGACCCTCTTTTGTCCCTTCCCCCTCTATCTCTGTAATGGCCTAGCCATTACAGTACTGTACGTCATTCTACATCTGGACCTAGGATAGGTTAGGATGTGGAATTGACTCAGTCCTTTGCCGGCCGGCAGAGTCTGCCGGCCGGCAAGGGTCTTCTGCTTGAGTGCTGCCCGGACCTCCCTTGGTCCCTCATCCATGCCTGCCTGTGAGTCAGACGGCATTGGTCAGGAAGCCTGAATTAGATTCTCCCCTTCCTTATCTGCACTCTTTCGGATTGCCGGGCTTGGAGGTTGTTTACGCTCTTATCCCGACATCCATTCTGTTTTCTTCTAATGCTCTACCCGACCCGGCTGCCGGCCTATGAGGCTGGCAGCCGGGCAGTCGTAGTCCTCTGGTTCTTTTGCTGCTGGCTGGCATCGGTTGTGTACCTTTGCCGGCCGGCTAATGTCAGCCCTTGCCTGCCGGTCGCCAAGAGTGTGGCCGGCAGCCGGGTGCTACTTTGTGTAGCCGACATGGGCTGTTGCCGGCCGGCAGTTACTGCCGGCCGGCACATGCATTTGAACCAGCGTTCTGCCGCCTTATAGCTGTTAAGTAGTATACTTTAAAGCTAGTTATGGTGTGTGCCGCCGGCCGGCACATTACCTTCTATACTGTACCAGTATTCTTCAGTATAACATATACTGTACGAGGAAAACTATAGTATAAGTTTGGGTACAGCACTGTGTGTTCTAACACTTTTGTGTTGTCTTGCACAGCCCTTTGCTGTTGCCTAACAGATAAGAAAGTGAGTTCTTTCTTGTCTATTATCCAGGATTTTAAAATCATTGCTTAGGTGTGAGCTACACCTGTTTCCTCTGGAAACTTTTCATTGGTTATTCTAGAAGAGATTAACCATACGATTTTATTATCTGGAAGGCTGCAACAATTGGTTGTGAAGGAAACACAAGTGTGTGTCTTTCCTTTCTGAATTGTTATGCTACTATGCATATCCAGTGATACATAGTTCACTTGATACTCATGGAAATTTCTTCTCTTTACAGGAGGACCCTCCGAAGTGCGGAAGTGTTTTCTGCAACGTCCGCAGTAAGAACCTCTGTGGACATGAGTTTTGTAGGAGGCACGCAGCATGCGCTGTCTCCAAGGGTGATCTCCAGTATTGGGACCTTCAGGTATGTACCGTGTGCACTAACCTGATTACTGAGGCCTTTGATTCCCCTAGGACGGCGGAATCAAGGGATATAGCAAGGGAGAAGCTTCGTACCTGGGTAAGGGGCTTCCAGAAGAACACCTCTGGACCTTATCTTCCAAGTGAGAAGATGAGGGCGTATCTTTTCCCTAGGGCATCAGCTGATGCAGTGATTCCCCAGCCTCAAGAGGAGATCCCCCAAGTTCAGATCCAGGTGGATGCTGAAGTCGCGGTCGCTATGCAAGACATCCAGTTGGATGACAGGATGTCTGACGTGGACGAACGTTTGGAGGAAGACCTCCTGGCAGAAGCCCAGGATGAAGTTCAAGCCCCAGACGTTGTAGAGGAAGAGGTCGACGAGGTGTCGGCTACTCCGGTTCAGATCCCGGAGCCTATTCCCTCAACATCGGCCGCTCTCCCAGTAGAGCTGGGACAGGCCCTCTCCTCCATTGTTGGAATGATCCAACAAATGCAGAAGGAGAATCAGGAGAAGGCGGCTGCAATGGAACTACAGATGCAGAGACTTGCAGCATCACATGGGCCCCAGAAAAAGCTCAATGTGAAAGACCTTCCCTTGTGCTCAGATGCTAACCCATGGAGGTATGCTGAGCACATGCCGATGACGACTGGAAAGATCGTCATCTCGGATAAGTTGGGCTCAGTTCCCCTAGAGGAGGTGGAATTCTGGCCCAGCAAGGGGTCATATCCGGACTGTTATGTCCGGCTGAGGAAGGAACCAGCTTCAAAGGAGGAGACAGAGCCGAAGGAGGTCATAGTGATGGACCATGCTAAGGCTCAAGCTTTGCTTTCATCCTCGATGAAAGAGAGGGGCTTCTCGAACTCAAAGGTAGCTGCATTGAGTAAGAAGCTCCCTTCCTTTGTGTCCTCTCCTGCTAGAGCCTTCCCCTTTTTACAGAAAGGGTTTGCGGCTGTACTAAAAGCAGTCGAGGCCGGTAAGCCTTGCCCCTCCCTGGAGGAGTGTAAACCCTTGTCGCTGGCCCTGCCTATGGACCACAAAGACTGGAAGGACGTCCATCTTACCTTCTCAGTTGGGAAATTGGAGGCTGATATTGCCGGACGTCAGTTCGGCGAGGACCTCCCTAAGCTGTCTGACTTTCTTTTGCGGAGAGAGCTCAAGACAAAAGAAAGACTGGCTGCCTCAATGTCTCTTCAGACTACTCTTGAGACGATGGCAAGTGACCCCAAGGTCCATGAAATGTTCATGGTAGTGGCCAAGACTCATCTGGCCACAGTGACGAAGGATCTTTATGGCTTCGTCAAGGCGAGGAGAGCTTGTAGGGAGTTCGTGTTCTCCTCGGCTACGGTGAGGCACGAGCCAAGGAAGTTAATCTCCTCCAACATTTGGGGAAAAGACCTTTTCCCTACCGATTTGGTCAAAGAAGTTGTTGATAGGGCCGCCACGGAGAATAGAAACCTTCTCCAGAAGTGGGGCCTGGCTAACAAAAGAAAGTCTTCCCCGGATGAGGGTCCTCAACCAAAGAGGAAGACTATGAGGACTAGGCTACCGTCTCGACCAGCCAAGCCTCTTAAACAGCAACAGCAACTGCAATTGCCATTGCCTTCAGTGCCCCAGTTGGTGGCACAAACCCCGACCACATTTCAGTGGGTACCCCAGGCCATGTCGACACAGTCCACGGCATTCACCCCAACGTTCGAAGGGCAGTCTACTTCCTTTCGAGCAAAGCCTAGAGGAGCAGCCAGAGGCTCGTTTAGGCGCCCTTCAAGGGGAAGGGGATTGAGGGGTGATCGCGGTCGGGGAGGCAAGACCTCAGGACGGCAGTCCAAGTGAGATGATGCCGGTAGGAGGGAGACTTCAGAATTTTCGGGATCGGTGGACCTTCGATCCCTGGGCCCACAGCCTACTCAAGAACGGACTGGGCTGGAGCTGGTACAGCGCTCCACCCCCGTGCCCTCGGTTTTTCCAACAATCCACCCCCGTTCTGGAGGAGTACGTTCAAGAACTGTTGGAGAAAAAAGTGATCCGAAGGGTGAAGTCCATCAAATTCCAAGGGAGGCGGTTTTGTGTTCCCAAGAAAGACTCGGAAAAGCTCAGAGTCATTCTGGACTTGTCGCCACTCAACAAGTTCATAGTGAATTGCAAATTCAAGATGCTAACACTGCAACACATAAGGACCTTACTGCCCAAGAGGGCATATTCCGTCTCCATAGACTTCTCGGACGCCTATTGGCATGTTCCAATCAACCGTCGACTCTCCCCCTACCTAGGGTTTAGGCTACAACGAAGACTATACGCCTTCAGAGCCATGCCATTCGGGCTAAATATAGCCCCAAGGATTTTTACGAAGCTTGCGAGCGTAGCTCTCAAACAAATACGCCTAAAGGGAATTCAGGTAGTAGCCTACCTGGACGACTGGCTGGTGTGGGCAGCATCCGAGACAGAATGCTTGTAAGCTTCCAGTCAAGTGATCCAGTTCCTAGAGTATCTAGGCTTCAAGATCAACAGAAAAAAGTCTCGACTTTCTCCATCTCAAAAGTTCCAGTGGCTGGGAATCCATTGGGACCTAATGTCACACCGTTTCTCCATCCCGGTGAAGAAAAGGAAGGAGATAGCGGGTTCTGTCAAGAGACTTCTAGATTCCAAAAGGATATCAAGACGCGAACAGGAGAGGGAACTGGGCTCTCTCCAGTTTGCTTCGGTGACAGACCCAGTGCTAAGAGCACAGATAAAGGATGCAACCGGAGTTTGGAGAAGTTATGCATCAAACGCGCGAAGAGATCTGAGAAGACCAGTTCCGCTTTGGCTGCGTACTCTTCTCAGGCCTTGGTCCCAAGCCAGACATTTAAAGAAGTCGGTTCTTCTTCAGCCACCTCCCCCGTCGGTGACGATTCACTCAGACGCCTCGAAGGAGGAATGCGGAGGTCACTCTCATCGGAAAAAAGTCCAGGGGACTTGGTCCAAGCTATACAAGACCTTTCACATAAACTTTTTAGAAGCTATGGCAGTGCTCCTTACCTTAAAGAAAGTCTCCCAGCGTCACTCGATCCATATAAGGTTGGTGATGGACAGCGAGGTAGTTGTGAGATGCTTGAATCGACAAGGATCGAGGTCACCACCTCTCAACCAGGTGATGTTGGCCATCTTCCGATTGGCGGAAAAGAAGAAGTGGTACCTGTCGGTAGTTCACCTTCAAGGAGTCCGCAATGTGACAGCGGACGCTCTATCCAGGTTCACACCGATAGAGTCGGAATGGTCCTTAGACGCAGGATCATTCTCCTTCATTCTGAATCAAGTCCCAGAACTGCAGATAGACCTCTTTGCGACGAAAGACAACAAGAAGTTGCCCCTGTACGTGTCCCCGTACGAGGACCCCTTAGCGGAAGCAGTAGACGCGATGTCCCTCGACTGGAACAGATGGTCCAGGATTTATCTGTTCCCTCCTCACAACCTTCTGTTGAGGGTCCTCAACAAACTGAGATCCTTCAAGGGGGTAGCGGCAATAGTGGCCCACAAGTGGCCGAACAGCGTGTGGTTCCCCCTGGCATTGGAACTACGGCTGAAGTTTGTACCGCTACCAGATCCAGTTCTGACCCAGCGAGTCCAGAAGTCGACTGTCTGCGCTTCATTACAGAAAACCCGGACCCAGCAGCTCATGATTTTCTCTCCCTAGCGGTGAGAAAGCGTTTTGGGATTTCGAAAGCCAGCATAGACTTCCTAGAGGATTATAAGTGCAAATCCACTAAAATGCAATATGAGTCATCTTGGAGAAAATGGGTGGCCTTTGTCAAGGCGAAGAATCCGCAGGAGATCTCGACAGACTTCTGCTTATCTTTCTTCATCCACCTCCATGGTCAAGGGTTGGCAGCTAACACGATTTCGGCGTGTAAGTCTGCTTTGACAAGACCCATTCTATATGCCTTCCAGGTCGACCTCGGTAACGAGATCTTTAATAAAGTTCCGAAAGCCTGCGCTAGGCTCAGACCTTCAGCACCTCCAAAGCCCATTTCATGGTCTTTAGACAAAGTTCTGCATTTCGCTTCTCTGTTGAGCAATGAGGAGTGTGCATTAAAGGATTTGACACAAAAAGTTATTTTCCTATTTGCACTCGCATCCGGGGCCAGGGTTAGTGAGATTGTAGCCCTCGAGAGAGAGGCAGGTCGTGTTCAGTTCCTGGATGGGGGAGAACTGAACCTGTTTCCGGATCCTACGTTTCTCGCCAAGAATGAGTTACCCACCAACAGGTGGGGGCCCTGGAGAATCTGCCCACTGAAAGATGCATCTCTATGTCCAGTAGAATGCCTAAAGGTCTATCTTCGTAGAACTTCAGACTTCAAGGGTGGTCAACTAGTCAGGGGAGAAACATCAGGCTCAAATTTATCTCTGAATGAACTCAGAGCGAAAATTACATATTTTATTCGCAGAGCGGATCCTGACAGTACACCCGCAGGTCACGATCCGAGGAAAGTTGCCTCATCCTTAAATTTCTTTAATTGTATGGATTTTGAACATCTCCGTTCATACACTGGCTGGAAGTCTTCCAGAGTGTTCTTTCGCCACTATGCGAAGCAAGTAGAGGAACTAAAGAGATCTGTGGTAGCAGTGGGTTGCGTTTTTAACCCTACTGTTTAACTCTGCGAGGAACAGTGGTTTTAATTGGGACGATTAATTCCAAGGTGAGTGTGTAGTTACAAACGGTACTACAAACTAAGTGAGGGCACTGAGTTGCCCACATAGACTGTTCCATTTCCAAAGGTGAACCTAGCATAAGTGCAGACATGTGTGTCGAGCGTTTTCTAACACTAATGTGATTGATTTGTAATACAGACTTTTATGACTTTGATACCTCGGTATCTTAAAAGTGGCAATAATGTTTTTCTTTCAGATAAACAAGTTCTGTTTACTATCATACTTATGCTTAAAGTTTTGGGTTATCCTCTTCTTATATATATATATATATATATATATATATATATATATATATATATATATATATATATATATATATATATATATATATATATATATATATATATATATATATATATATATATATATATATATATATATATATATATAATTGTTGTTAACCTGTCTATTTATTGTTTGTCAATAAACTTGTTCTTGAGAACCTTGCGTCTCCTTCACCTGTGTCAATTTATTGGTATAATTGAGCATTCATTCTATGTATGTTATCTGGGATAATTCTAATAGAATTGTTCATTTATGCAAGCTATGTTGCATTGGTTTATGCTTTCCCTTAACGGGAGGATTCCGTCCCAGAAGGGGACGGTGGCGGTTTTACAAGTTTCCTCCTATGCGGATATAAACCTTTGTCCAATACAAGTATTGTGCGGGGAACTGGTCGATATTTCATATTGACGCAGTGGTTCTTTACAAACTATGCTTTACTTAATATAGGGTGAGACCACTATATTAGCTTGCCTGGTATTCATACATAGGTATATGTACTCTTCGAGACTTTTCCAGAGTCTAGTAGGACTCTTCCCTGTAGGGGGCAGGAAGCTCTAACATGGTTTATGGTTAGTTGAAAAGATGTATAACGGTAACATCTTAGGTCTCTAGGTCTAGTTGACCCGGGAAAAATTACCTCCGGGGAGTACGGCACGTTCTGAGAATCCACAGATACAGTAATGCTCTGGTATACTTCCATCAGGACGACATGGCTTGAGCCCAAAAAACGGATTTTGAGCGAAGCGAAAAATCTATTTTTGGGAGAGATGGCCATGTCGTCCTGATGGACCCGCCCTTCCCTTTCTATGAAAGGGCTGAAGGACCCCTCCCTACATACAGTATCTGTAGCACCTCGTGTGCGCTACAAGGAATACAGATGGCGCCAGGATTGGCGCCAGGCACGCTTACGAAACTGGAGAAGAGGGAGCCTTGGGAGCGGCTCCCCCTTTTTCTTTCCCGTTTTCGTTTCTTACCAACTGACCCCTGGATGTGTTATCTCTGTTTGGGGCGCAGATTGCCATGTGGCGTGTCAAGAATACGTCCTCTGATATTGATATGTCGCGATATCCTTCTCATTAGGAATATTCGCTCCAGGAGTTAGAATTCTGGTACCTTAACCCTGGAACGGTACGGTGGGTCGTCCGCGACCCCGAGCGTAAAAAAAAAAGAGGTTTTTCTCACGTGACTCACCCCCGTGACTGAATTTGTGGGTGATCGACCTGCAGTAGGTGTCTCTCCTACACGCTCTAGTAGTGTCCAGATGTGCATTGCTGTAGCTGTACTCCTTCCCCGATTTCTGAGACACGTCGGGGTCGAGCGCGACCGAGTTTACCCTTCTAAGGTAATTTGCATAATTATCAAAGTTATTACGTATTATGAAATTGTCGTAGAATGGTGCAACTTGTATAGGTTATCAGTTGTGGAAAGTCTTGGTGGATTGTTTGGCTACCATGTGCATGATTTTTTTTTTAGTTAAAATGTTGTTCATCACCACGAGGACCATTTTACCGCGAGTGCCCCTTTTTCATTTTTTTTAATTTTTTTGCCAAGTCATTTTTCCGTAAGATATTGCCAAATAGTGTAGTAAAACTTTTGCTTTTTTAGTGTTGGAAAGTGTGTCTAGATGATCTGGCTACCCATGCGTGACTTTGTTTTTGTCAGATACGACGTAGTTATTGGTATATTGGGTATTTAACTGCGGTTGCCAATTTCAGTTTTTTTTCAATATTTGTAAAAATTTATTACGTAGTAAGGAATTGCCGTATATTATTGATTTTTTTTTATGTTTATGTGTTAGAAAGTGTGCCTGGATGGTTGGGCTAACACGTGCATGTCTTTTTTTTTATCTGAGATGCCGTATATTAGAATGTTGGGCCTTTTACCGCGAGTGCCCCTTTTTCATTTTTTTTCATTTTTTTTTCCAAGTCATTTTTCCGTAAGATATTGCCAAATAGTGTCGTAAAACTTTTGCTTTTTTAGTGTTGGAAAGTGTGTCTAGATGATCTGGCTACCCATGCGTGACTTTGTTTTTGTCAGATACGACGTAGTTATTGGTATATTGGGTATTTAACTGCGGTTGCCAATTTCTGTTTTTTTTTCAATATTTGTAAAAATTTACTACGTAGTAACGAATTGCCGTATATTATTGATTTTTTTTTCATGTTTATGTGTTAGAAAGTGTGCCTTGATGGTTGGGCTAACACGTGCATGTCTTTCTCTTTATCTGAGATGCCGTATATTAGAATGTAGGGCATTTTTCCGCGAGTGCCCCTTTTTATTTGTTTTGCATTTTTTTGCTTAGACATGTTACCGTAAGGAATTGGAAAAGTAGTGTCGCAAAACTTATATTTTTATGGTGTTAGGAAGTGTTTCTAGATGATCTGGCTACACATGCCTATTTTTTTTTAGCCAGATATAGCGTATATATAGGTATGTGTTCGATTTTCCTGTGATTGCCATTTTTCGTTTTTTCCCATTTCTGTCAAAATTACTACGTACTAAGGAACTATCACAGAGTAATGATTCATTTAGATGTTTATTTGTCGGAAAATGTGCCTTGATGGTTTGCCTAGCACGTGGCTAAAATTTTTTTTTCTGAAATGCGTATAATAAAATGTTGGCCATTTTTCCGCGAGTGCCCCTTTTTATTTGTTTTTCATTTTTTTACTTAGTCATGTTACCGTAAGGAATTGGCAAGTAGTGTCGCAAAACTTATATTTTTATAGTGTTGGAAAGTGTTTCTAGATGATCTGGCTACCCATGCCTATCTTTTTTTTCTGCCAGATATGGCGTATATATAGGTATGTGTTCGATTTTCCTGTGATTGCCATTTTTTCGTTGTTTCCCATTTCTTTCAAAATTACTACGTACTAAGGAACTATCACAGAGTAATGATTCATTTATATGTTTATTTGTCGGAAAATGTGCCTTGATGGTTTGCCTAGCACGTGGCTGAATTTTTTTTTCTGAAATGCCGTATATTAGAATGGCCATTTTTCCACGAGTGCCCCTTTATATTTGTTTTGCATTTTTTTGCTTAGTCATGTTACCGTAAGGAATTGGCATGTAGTGTCGCAAAACTTATAATTTTATAGTGTTGGAAAGTGTTTCTAGATGATCTGGCTACCCATGCCTATCTTTTTTTTTTTTTTAGCCAGATATGGCGTATATATAGGTATGTGTTCGATTTTCCTGTGATTGCCATTTTTTCGTTTTTTCCCATTTCTTTCAAAATTACTACGTACTAAGGAACTATCACAGAGTAATGATTCATTTAGATGTTTATTTGTCGGAAAATGTGCCTTGATGGTTTGCCTAGCACGTGGCTGAATTTTTTTTTCTGAAATGCCGTATATTAGAATGTTAGCCATTTTTCCACGAGTGCCCCTTTTTATTTGTTTTGCATTTTTTTGCTTAGTCATGTTACCGTAACGAATTGGCAAGTAGTGTCGCAAAACTTATATTTTTATAGTGTTGGAAAGTGTTTCTAGATGATCTGGCTACCCATGCCTATCTTTTTTTTTAGCCAGATATGGCGTATATATAGGTACGTGTTCGATTATCCGGTGATTGCCATTTTTTCGTTTTTTCCCATTTCTTTCAAAATTACTACGTACTAAGGAACTATCACAGAGTAATGATTCATTTAGATGTTTATTTGTCGGAAAATGTGCCTTGATGGTTTGCCTAGTACGTGGCTGAATTTTTTTTTCTGAAATGCCGTATATTAGAATGTTGGCCATTTTTCTGCGAGTGTCCCTTTTTATTTGCTTTGCATTTTTTTGCTTAGTCATGTTACCGTAAGGAATTGGCAAGTAGTGTCGCAAAACTTGTATTTTTATACTGTTGGAAAGTGTTTCTAGATGATCTGGCTACCCGTGCCTATCTGTATTTTTAGCCAGATATGGCGTATATATAGGTATGTGTTCGATTTTCCTGCGATTGCCACTTTTTCGTTTTTTCCATTTCTTTCAAAATTACTATGTACTAAGGAACTATCACAGAGTAATGAATCCTCTAGATGTTTATTTGTCGGAAAATTTTGTTTACTTCTTTTTTGATTGAATATCATCAAATTTTTTTAGCTAAAGTAATTTATTGTTTTACATTTTTTTTTTCGATTTTATTTCCCTTCAAAAAATTTTTTTGGTTCAGAATTTTAATTTTATAGTCGTAAAATAATCGACAATTATCCAGCAACCCACCATACAATTTTTATGCATATCCAAGAATAATTAGATTAGTAAATAACACCTTGAAATTGACATACCCTTCCTACATTTCAAGTGGCAGATTAGGGAGTCTGAGTCAGTGTGGTTGGCGGCCATTTTGTGGACATATCCGAAGCGTAAGTTGCCCTATCTATATATATTCTGGTTCCCTATTGAATTTTTGATATTCTGGTATATTTTTACTTGCATAAATATCATATTATATATTAAATATATGTCTTTTTTTACGAAATTTCTAAGTACTCAAAAAATTACCTTTAGATATGGCCCCTGATATAAATGTAATTTACAAAATAATGAAGATTTTTTTACATATTTCTATTTTAGGATACCATATGTTTATTCCCTAAAGAAATTAGCCACTTCCTATTTAATTTGGGTACCCAAAAAAATTCATGAAATTTGGACAAATTTTTTTGGCCAAAAAAAGTTACCCTTTTTTTCTCATTTCAGATCTTCACCTCCATGGGTCTGACTTCATCCAAAATACATCAAGATGTGTCCTAAACATTCAAGAATCAATTTCTAAAAGGATTTGTGTATATATGTATAAACTTTTTTTTTATGAATTTTTATGTAAGGTCTTTTTTTTTTACTTAATTTTTTAAAATATTTATAATAAATAGTTTTTCTGCAGATGAGTAGTATTTATCTTTACAGTTGTTTTAAGCATTCATTGAAGTTTTTTTTGGCAAAATAAAAAAGGAGGTTACTGCAAAAACTGATTTTTCAAGAATTTTTTTTGGCGTCGGGGTCGCGCGCGTCCGAGTATACCCTTAAAGGGGTGTCCGAGAAGCGTACCTATCCAGGGTTAAGGTAAATTCTCTGGGAATATCGCCGTAGTTGTAATATACCCTAGGAAGCTACCCAAGGGGAACTTCCATCAGGACGACATGGCCATCTCGCCCAAAAATAGATTTTTCGCTTCACTCAAAATCCGTTATATATATATATATATATATATATATATATATATATATATATATATATATATATATATATATATATATATATATATATATATATATATATATATATATATATTATAGAGTGCTTATGGATGTGGTAGGACCATTTCCTACTGTATTATTATTATTATTATTATTATTATTATTATTACTATCCAAGCTACAACCCTAGTTGGAAAAGCAATATGCTATAAGCCCAGGGGCTCCAACAGGGAAAAATAGCCCAGTGAGGAAAGGAAATAAGGAAATAAATAAATGAAGAGAACAAATTAACAATAAATCATTCTAAAACAAGTAACAACGTCAAAACAGACATGTCATATATAAACTATTAACAACATCAAAAACAAATATGTCATAAATAAACTATAAAAAGACTCATGTCCGCCTGGTCAACAAAAAAGCATTTGCTCCAACTTTGAACTTTTGAAGTTCTACTGATTCAACCACCCGATTAGGAAGATCATTCCACAACTTGGTCACAGCTGGAATAAAACTTCTAGAATACTGCGTAGTATTGAGTCTCGTGATGAAGAAGGCCTGGCTATTAGAATTAACTGCCTGCCTAGTATTACGAACAGGATAGAATTGTCCAGGGAGATCTGAATGTAAAGGATGGTCAGAGTTATGAAAAATCTTATGCAACATGCATAATGAACTAATTGAACGACGGTGCCAGAGATTAATATCTAGATCAGGAATAAGAAATTTAATCGACCGTAAGTTTCTGTCCAACAAATTAAGATGAGAATCAGCAGCTGAAGACCAGACAGGAGAACAATACTCAAAACAAGGTAGAATGAAAGAATTAAAACATTTCTTCAGAATAGATTGATCACCGAAAATCTTGAAAGACTTTCTCAATAAGCCTATTTTTTGTGCAATTGAAGAAGACACAGACCTTATATGTTTCTCAAAAGTAATTTTACTGTCGAGAATCACACCTAAAATTTTGAAAGAGTCATACATATTTAAAGAAACATTATCAATACTGAGATCCGGATGTTGAGGAGCCACCGTCCTTGACCTACTTACAATCATACTTTGAGTTTTGTTAGGATTCAACTTCATACCCCATAATTTGCACCATGCACTAATTCTAGCTAAATCTCTATTAAGGGATTCACCAACCCTAGATCTACATTCAGGGGATGGAATTGATGCAAAGAGAGTAGCATCATCTGCATATGCAACAAGCTTGTTTTCAAGGCCAAACCACATGTCATGTGTATATAGTATGAAAAGTAATGGGCCAAGAACACTACCCTGTGGAACACCGGATATCACATTCCTATAATCACTATGGTGCCCATCAACAACAACTCTTTGAGATCTATTACTTAAAATATCAATAATAATGCTAAGAAACGACCCACCCACTCCCAACTGTTTCAGTTTGTAAACAAGGGCCTCATGATTAACACGGTCAAAGGCAGCACTAAAATCAAGGCCAATCATACGAACTTCCCGACCACAATCAAGGGATTTCTGTACAGCATTGGAGATTGTAAGAAGGGCATCACATGCTCCAAGGCCTTTACGAAAACCAAATTGCAAACTAGGGAGTAGATGATTACCTTCAGCAAACCTGTTAAGACGTTTTGCCAGAAGACGTTCAAAAACTTTAGATAATATGGGAGTTATGGAAATTGGGCGGTAATCAGTGGGACTTGAGCTACCACAAACACATTTACATAGAGGAGTAACATTACAATTCTCCAACTAGTGCTAAAAGCTCCTCTTCTTGCTAACTTGCGCAAAATAACAGATAACTTTGGAGCTAAGAAATCTGCTGTCTTTATAAAAAACAAAGGAAAAATACCATTTGGGTCTACACCTCCATAGGCATCAAGGTCCATCAACAGAGCTTTAATCTTACGAGATCGAAAAGCTAAACTAGTTAGTTTAGCCTCAGGAAAACAGGAATGAGGAAGTTCAAGTTTTTCATTACTCTGTTTACTGTCGAAAACATCAGCCAAAAGGGTTGCCTTTTCCTTTGGACAGTGAGTGACTGAGCCATCTGGTTTGAGTAAAGGAGGAACTGTTGCATCTACACCAAAGAGTGCAGATTTAAGGGTAGACCACCATTTATGTTCCTGAGTTGTACCAGAAAGTGTTTCTTTTATGGTTAAATTGTACTCCTTTTCAGTTGAGGCATAAACTCTCTGAGCAAAAGCTCGAAGCTGAGTATAGTTGCTCCAGGTCAAATCTGATCTGCTACCCTTCCAAAGATGATAGGCCTCCTGTTTCTCCAAATAAGCACGTCCACAATCATCATTGAACCACGGTTTGTCCTTCACTCGGTACCTTAGCACACGAGAAGGGATACGCCTTTCAATTATGTTGACTAGATTCTCATTCAAAGGGACAACAGGATCTGCACTATCATATAATTGTGACCAATTCAAGCACAAAAGATCATGCAAAATCCCATTCCAGTATGCTTGGGATTTCACATAAATTTTACAAGAATATGATATATCAGGGACAGGCTGCTCAGTCTTCACTAATAATGAAATTAAGGCATGATCAAATGTCCCGACTGGAGAACCAACCTTACTAGTTATAATGCCAGGGGAGTCAGTATATACGAGGTCCAAGCAATTACCAGACCTGTGAGTAGCTTCATTTATGATTTGCTCACAGCCTGATTCAGAGGCAAAGTCTAAAGCTCTTAAGCCATGGCGATCGGTAGGAGAGACAGAACTTAGCCACTCCCTATGGTGAGCATTAAAATCACCAACAAAGACAAAAGAAGCCTTTCTATCATCTTCTTGTATCATAGCCATAATGGTAAGAAGACAATCGAAGATAGAATCATCTATGTCTGGATTCCGGTAGATCGAACACAAATAAAAGTTGTTATGCCTGCCACAAACTTTTATTATCTGAATCTCATGACATCCACATTGATAGCAGGACTTATGGGAAGCAGGGTACACAACATAAGTATATTTGTGTATTTGTGGATTCACACACTCGGTACACTCATACTCACGCAATCTTGGATAAATCAGCAAATTCATTAGCTAAAGTGTGGTGAAATCGATCACGGACTAGATGAAAATGGAACACTTTTCAGTGACCGCATATAGACTTTCTGCAAATGGCTTAGTCGAATCGCATAATTGGGAAGTGGTGCAAATTTTACGTTACTTAGTGACTGACGACCCTGTTCATTGGCACGCCATTCTTTCTACAGATCAGCTAGGTTTGAACATCGCATACTGTATAATGCCCCGCTCAGGGGCACACCTTTCACTTTAGTATATGGACAGGATCTTGTGTTACCAGATACTTCTTCTTCTTTCTTCTTTGCAAAAATTGCCAAATCATTCAACTAAGCAATACCGTGTATATTTATGAAATTTATTGAGGAGAGTAATGAACACCATTCAAATGTTTTTGAAAAGAGCTAATGAAAAACACAGCTCAAAGTATAATGGCCGGCTCAAAACCACTCCGGTTAAAGTATTTGTGGGCGATCGTGTGTATTCAAAACGGTTACAGCCTAGGAAACACAAACTAGAGTCAGCGTATTTAGGTCCGTATCGAGTAAAGATAGTTAAGTCTCACACAGTTGTGATACAAGCATTATTAATGGAGCCGTGTGTGAATATCCTCATGCACACATACATGTGGTGCCGGAAGAGGTAGTTTTCACAAGTGTTCCTTCTTACCCTTGCATACGTGACATTCCTCGATTTCGTGAGTGGAAATCTTATTTTTTCTTTGCTTTTGTTGTTGTTTGAACAAATCTCATTTCTACTTTTGATGTGTTTTTTTCTTTTTTTTTTCTTTTTTTAATAAACTTGATGATAACAATGCGTTCTCATGTTGATGCTTAATGCATACGTAAAGTGTTGTGGTAATTTTGCTGAGTATGGCAATACGTAGGACATATTGTTCAGTGAACCTAAAAACAATCAGAGGTTAAATAGGTCAGGTGAGATCCGTCAGGCGAATGCTGTACTATTTATGTATTTATATGAATCCTGGTTGCTGGGGCCAGGGCGGTTCCCAAGTGGCAAGCGGCTGCGCGATTAAAGTTCAGCCTTGAGGATAGGCAGTGTTAGAGATTGTGTAGATGAGAATACATTATACTTAATGTTATAAGAGAGGGACGGGAAGATGAAGGATTTTCTCGGGAAAAAGGCTAGTTGCCACTGATTGATAGTTGAAAGTGCAAGTGTTGTAGTGATTTAGATAAATGGCGAAACGGTGGTGGTAAGATGTGTTGTTAAATTGTGTCGTAAACCCGGACAAGTATAATCGAGGGCTGAAAGAATAACTATTTCTATCCCGGTTATGACCAAAGCAGTCCATATTGCCCACAACCCTAGTTGGAAAAGCAGGATGCCAAAAGCCCCAAGGGCTCCAACAGGGAAAATAGCCCAGTGAGTCAAAGAAACAAGGAAACAGATAGAATAACGAGAACTCTAATCCAAGACAATAAAAGACCATGGTACAGAGACTATGACACTAGCCAAGACTACAGAACATTGGTTTGATTTTGGAGTGTTCTTCTCCTATAAGAGCTGCTGACCATAGCTAAAGAGTCTCTTCTACCATTAACAAGAGGAAAGTGGCCAATGAACATTTTTTTTCCTCACTTTGGGTATTTTTTATTCTAGTTGCAGAGCTCTTAAGAAGAAATGTGGGGAATCATTTATATTGTATTGCATACATTCTTACATGTAATATTTCGTTTTCAAGTTTTTTTTTTTTTGGAAGAAGTTTTTCAATTTCTTTTGGGGGGTGATTTCTATATTTAAATTTTATGTTGCATTTCTGTTTAGTACATGCCATGCCTATTCCCGGTCGGAGTGTCCTCCATATATCATAGACTAGTGACGGCGAGTATACACCTCCTACCAGAGTGAGGAGCTTGGTGTGTGTGGGTGGGTGGGGGTGGGGGAGGGGGATGTCCTAACTCTTGTATGTAGATGTGTTGTACGTCAAGGTAAATAAACTCTATAATAATGAGAATTCCACAAAAACCTATAACTCAGCATGTTGTTGTACCAAGATTGCCTTTTGATAGCAAGGGGAATTTAGTTGCCTTTGTCCTCTCAAGTTGACAAGGTTCTCCCCTGAAAGAGGGATGCTGTGTAATTGTACTTACAGACTTTTGTAATAAATGAGAAAACCCATGTTTCGATGGCTCAGTATCTGCCAGCATGGTATGTATGTATATATTGTAGCGCAACTGCAGGGGCTTGCACCTGCCCAATCAGAATAAGACCATTGACACCTCAACCAACCATACGAACTAGGCATGTAACGTCACGTCGTTGAAGTTGTTACAGATATATCATTCTGCCAATGAAATAATTACAATAATATTTTTATCCTACTTTACAGAGAAAATGTCAGCAGACCTAAATTAAAATTAAATTACACTTATATTACGACTTACAAAACAATAATAAGTATATTACAATAGAACCAATCAAAACAGAAATAAATTTGAATTTAAATCGACCAGTAAATTACACATGGAATTGATCAATCAATCCAGTTACTTACTCCAAGTTATTTAGTTGGAGGGCGCAGTCTTATTCTAAATTATTAATAGCAATCTCAAAAAGAGAATCGCCCAGCTCCAGTCCTCAAGATAAAGTGTAAAACAATGATTCTTTGCCCAGATTTTCGCTTGTTAAAGAGTTCGTCCAGTACCTAGTTTGGTAACTAAACGACCCCAAATTTTATAATTGGCTAGTTCAATAATGGAAATAGAGGACGCGATTCGTGTCTGTTTACACTCCGAAGCTTTATCTCTGTTTAATTTTTTGCTCTGTTATAAATTATACACGTTTCTTTATGAATGTTTATAATTTACTTTTGAACCTTTTTGTGAAAAATTTTACCTACTAGAATTATAGATAAAACTTGATCTCATTTGATAAATAAGTAAGAAACAGGAACTTGATTTTTTTTTTTTTTTTTTTACATTTTTAACTTTTTTTTTTTGCATAATAAGAACATGAAACAAAACGACTACATATATAGAAGAAGTACTCATTTAGAAGAAATTGCACTTTTTGCGACAAAATTTTACATTATATGCAACTGAAAATCACACGTATGTTACTGTAAATGTCTACAAATCAGTACGTTCATTGTTCCTCAGAATGACAACCAAATCTCTGACCGACTTGGTGACAAACTTAGATTTTTCATCAGACTTATACCGCACCGATACTGAACGTGTTATATTATCAGACGACTTGTTTTTAGAAACAACTTCGCCCCAATGCCACCGGTTACGCAAGGGATTCGTATCTCTGATTATTACGATATCATTTATCTCTACTCCCCGGTTGCAATCTGACAGCTTTTCTCTGGGAAGAAGAGCTGGAAAAATTTGATCATACCATATTTTCCACCAATGATTTAAAAAGAGTTCATTCAGTGCGAGTATTTTTGTGTACTCTATTTGCTAAGGTGTTTTAGCCAACTCGAAATCTAAAAGCTCACTGATAGCACCGTTTGATCTGCCCAAAATAAGGTCATTTGGACGTGGTAATCTCACAGCGTCCAATTTGGCAACATTATTTCGATGAACACCTAAAGTCCTATCATTTATCATATCAGTAACACTGTACATTAGTCTCTACAAACGCAACTTAGTAAACTCAGGTTTTCTCGAAGCAGTGACAGCTTCTAAAATGTTCTTCACAGTTCTGATCATCCTCTCAGCTTGTCCGACTGACGAATGAGCTCCAAATGGTATGAAGTGCCAGGTTGTTGGTTCGGGATTTGTCTGAATCTTTACCATCTTGGTATGGTTCCAAAGGCTCTCCATGACGTTTGCAGCACCACGGATTTGGGAACCAAGATCTGCAGTCACAGACGTGGGTTTTCGCGGATTCTAGTAAAAGCATCGAAACCTGCAAGGAATCAGTTGGTATCGTAACCTTCAAGGTCCTCTATGTGGGCCGCACCAGATGCACGACACACGATAACCAGAATCCAGGCTTTACCAGAATTTACCCGGTAATTTCTCGTCTCGCGGCGATCTGCTATGGTATTGAACGGACAAGCTATGTCAATGACCACATGTTCGAATACTGGGGATCCCACGAGTTGTTCCACCTTACGAGGAGCGATCTCTACTTAGGCGATCTTCTTCCGTAGAAAGCGACAATATGGGCACTGCGACACAATTTTGCTGATGAACCGTTTACCGGTGAGGATCCAGAACTGCTCACGTACTAGGGCAAGAGTAGTATCCGCACCAGAGTGCTGCAGTTGGTGACATTTATGCACCAAGATCTCTGCAAAGTGTTCAGAGCATGGTATAACCGCAGGCGGGTTTGATATACTGTAGCAGCACCAGTACGACCTAGTGCTCTCCACACACTGTCGGCGTCCAGTATTGGGTTCAGTGACTTTAGCTTATGTTCCACATCTGACGGTAACGACTGCTGAGCCTGTTGAATAAGAAACAAGTTTGATATTACTAACTCACGCTTGGTAGGCACAAATGTATCATTTTCAGCAAACCATCTCGAACGTTCTGGTTTCGTCATACTACTGATGGTAAGTGGAGTAGTCTTCACTGTTCTCTTCAGTCGATCTCTGAAAAATTGTGAAGCAATTTCCATAAATCTTATGATTCTAGAGATGCGACGTTTAATCTTCATCAGGCTTTCATTTTTGTCAACCGAGATGGTACATGTTTTGAGGATATCAAGAATAACTGAATAATCTTCATTTGTTCCAGCATCAATTTGGATACATAGTGACTTGCATCTTCCAATGGTCATCCGTGGATCTTTTATTCTTATGTCCAGATCTTCTTTCTTCGCATGAACTTCACTTGCATGTTTGATTGGCCATTCGTTGTTGTCCTTCTTCATGAAGTCTGGACCTTTTGGCTATCTGGAATCCTTTCCCATTTCAGATGGGTCAAGACTGCGTGACGCATCATCGGCAACGTTGTTTCCAGAGTCCACATGGTACCAATCGCGAATATCAGTCAGAGTTTGTATTTCACTGATACGGCTGGCTGTCCGCTTGTTGTACTTGTAGGGCTCATGACGCAGTTGTCCCAGAACTATGGTGCTGTCAGTTAGCAGCATTACCCTTTCAAAAATGAAGCTTGATTTTTTGACGATAGTCTGTTGCATTCTGGCACCCAGCAGACATCCAAGTACCTCACCACGGGGGATTGTTAACATCGGAATTTGTGGCCAAGGTTTTGCCTTTGACATGGCACGAACAGATGCTCGCACGCCATTTTCCAACTTCCAGTTGTGGTACGCGACACATCCATAGGCAGTCTGAGTACTATCACAAAAAATTACTAGAGTGGGTTTGTCAACTGCAGTTTCTGGTGTAAGACAGCGAACAAAACTGACTTCTTTTAGACCGTAAATCGAACGAATCACTTCTTTACACCGACTGCGGTTTGTAGGTAGGTCATCATTACATTACCATCTAGGATCGGATCGTCCCATTCCTGTTTGAGGCAGAGTATTTGACCCAGTTCATGCTTCAGGCAGATGGTAACCGGAGTTGCAAGTTCCGTCGGATCATAGATGGTTGCCATGATCTGTAGATAATTTCTTTGACTGAAAGTGTCAAGGAAGGCATCATCGAGGTTTTCTAAACTGATATCTTCTTCTGATCTAATGCCTCTCCTTTTTTTGAGAAGTTAGTTCTACCTGAAATGGAAATTTCATCTTTGACAGAATGATATATTATACCCAGGATTCTTTCCTGCTCTGGTGTCCGTCACACATTGTCAGGTACATCCGGGCACTTCTTTATGTGGGCATCAATATCACTTTCACTTCCACCGATCATGAAATGCTTTATGGTGAAGGATGCCTCACTGAGGACAATGTTGAGTTCCTTAGCAAGTTGTAATGCTGTGGAAACATCATCAACACTTGTAGTACCATCATCAACATACAAGTTCGATTTTACGAATTCGTATACCTGTGGGTACTTGTCCTTAAATTTCTCAGCTATGATGAGCATTGCTACACTGCATATACCACCTGCCGAAGTAGTTCCCCAGGAGTTTCGTAGTAATCACAGAGTCTTGACTTCTTTTTCCTTGTCCAGTTGATTCCACAAAAGGCGGTGCAGATGAGATTCTTCTGTCTGAAGGCGAACAGTGAAGTATGCTTTACTTATGTCCATTGTAATCGGTATTTTTCTTTCCTGGAACCTTAACTGCAGGGTTGGAATTAGTGGAATCAAATTTGATTCTGAGTGGGGTTGAGGAACTATGCTCATTAAAGTGTGCGAAATGACAGATGTAGTAGACTTTGCCACCATTAGATTTCCACTGCGCATCCTCCTCAGCTGTAACCTCTGTCATATAGCCGTCGTTGATCAACTTTTCAAATTAGTCTACATACCAGTTCTTTAAAGCGTTTTTTTCTGGACATGGTACATGTTAACGAATTTAGGCATTTGAGGGCCATATGTCGATTGTCTGACAAAGTACGGAAGCTTTCCTTCCATGGTAACCTGCAAACGAATATCTTCTGTTCAGGGTCGTAGGTGAGACAACATTTGTATGTCTGTACTCTTCGCTCCTCTTCTGAGTTTATGCCAACCGCGTCACACCGATGACAAACCGGACCATCCTCTACTTCACACATACTATCAAACACAATCTCAGTACTAGTCTTTATTGAAAGAACAAACTGTCCGCCTTTTTCTGCAACCTGTTGCACGGAGCCATTGCTCTGGGCTTTATCTGTGGAAACTTCCCCTTTCGGCCGTTGACTGCAAAAGAACAGCAGAAATCTTTCTATTGAGGAGCTCCGACAGCATCACACTTGGTTCATGAGAATTGGCGGCAAAAAGTGTCTCGTGAGAACCATGTAGAATGAACCCGAAGTTAGTCTCAGCTAAAACAAGGTTTTCTATTGTCTTCACCGTTTGCGGAAATATGCTGGCAT
>NC_090744.1:78603633-78618633 GCF_036898095.1 Palaemon carinicauda | reverse complement strand
GTCCAGCTCATCCTTCTGTTAAGATCCTGGCATATTGGTGATTCTATCACTGTTCTGCCTCTCTCTTTTATGATGCCCCCCAAGGAACCTTACTCTTCAACACAAGCCTCATCAATGAAAGTGCCACCCTTCACCAGTAATCTTTACTTCGTACATGATGCAGTATGAGTGTGCGTGTTTAGCAGACACTGGTGCTTACCATTGCCTTCTACCGATGTCTTTAGACAGGACATGACGTAGTCATTCTAAGCCTGCTAACGTCCGCCTGGTAGCTGCCAATTCACCTCAGATCCCCACACATGGGTATGAGACATTCATACTATCATTTGGAAGTGCCAAATACTATTGGAAGTTTCTTGTTGCTGACGTAACATTGCCAAAAATTGATTGCAGATTTTCTCGCACAATTCCATCTCCTTGTTGATGTGACATCGATTTTTAGTTAATGTAGACGCATAGTCGTCAACCCCTCTTCAACCCGACCCCTCAGACCTTACACTATACATCTGCACACACACAGATCCTATGCCCATCTCCTCACATCTTACTCGGAAATCTATAGACTAGAATTTCAATAAAAGCCCACGGTTCCTGTCAAGAATGGTATTTATTACCATATAAAGGTAGTAGGACATGATGCCAAATGCACTTATGCCGAAAGACAAGAGGCCGAAGCCAAGAAGCCGAACAGTCATGAAGCCGAACGGACAAGAAGCCGAACAGTCATGAAGCCGAACGGACAAGAAGCCGAACAGACATAAAGCCGAACGGACAGGATGAAAAATGGATAATTTAGTTCACGACACATTCAGTTTTATGAGGTATGAATAATAAGAACTCGGAAGCATTTTAAGCAACTTTTTTATTGGAACAATGTCATTCAAATGTAAAATCATTTAAATGATTATAAATCACAACATAATAATGAAGAAAAACTAACTTTTATTTAACTGAAAATTTAAATGTTTCTTAATCACAAAATAAAAATGGAGAAAAAATAACAAAAATTTAACAATAAATTTGATTGGAGAAAAAAAAACTTTTATCTAACTAAAAATTGTATGCTAAGGCACGTAAGAAACCAAGACTGTCTTCTTTGTTATACGAATTACAAATAGACTTGATTCTTTTGTTGATGGCTTCATATTTTTGGGTTGTCCGCGAAATATCGATTCCCATAAATGTTTGTTCAATTAGAACTTCATTTGTAGCTTGTTCTTTCCTTATAATTCTAAGAAGCTTGGGTATTGTGAGATTTGGGTATTGCCAACCTTCAAGAGAATTTTTAGTTCTGGGTAAATTATCCATAACTCGAGAGTGCACAGACCATAAATCTACAACGAAAATAGCCTTCCTTCTCCTTCCTCGTTGAACTACTCCTAACCATGTTCTCTCAAAATAAACTAGAAAGTCGCTTATCAATTCTTCGATTGCGGGATCTAATTGATCAATGAATTTGTCAAATAATTCTTGAATATCTGCTGGTGAAGCAAAAGCAAGAGCCTGCAATTGTTTAATTAGGTGTGCATTATCAGGTTCAGCATACCAGTTTTGCAGTCCAGAGGCTTGAATGTTGCACCAAATGCATTGGCCAAAATGAAAAAAACAACCTGAAATTTATGTGTTTGGAAAATTTGTCTTAACACTGTTATTTACTGCTTTTTCGAAATCTACTGCTATAGAATAGGATCATTACTCCGCTGTTTTTTTAGAAAATTAAAAATTTCATCGTAGGTACGTTCGTGCTTATCACTTGTTATACAATAAACTAATGGTAATGTCTTGTTTTCCGAAAAAAGTGCATAAATGGTATATAATTGTTTCCCTAATGGGGCAGAGTCGAATGTTCCATCTCCGAACCACGTTTGCTTTTTTGATAAAAGGTCCAAATTTTTTTGGGTAGAATAGATAACAACGGCATCACTTTCATGCATCAAAAAGTTTTCTCCTCTTGTTGTTACATCTAAATTTTCCTCTACTTGAATTTTTCTTGCTCTTCGTATGGTTCTTTGAAGTGTTTAAGGCTTGGGTAGGGCTCCAGCAACACTAAGTGGCAATTCTTCCGTTGCATTCCTAATTATGTTGCTCGTAACTTCAGCCGAATGCTCAGCTGTACTCTTCATTCCATCGCATATTTTAAGAACAGAATTCCTAGCCCCATCAGGAGAATGAGAATGATCACACACAGAACTTTGTATTTCATCATCAATAGTTTTAAGTCTAGCACTACACTCTGCGTTTTTCACACCACCAAAATTTTGTGCCATTAGCGGTTTTATCCACAATGTAAGCATAACCGCTTAAAATAAGTTTTCTTCCTCTTCGTCCTGTTTTAACGAACTCCATGATCAATCTGAAGGGAGAGAAAATATCGAAAGCAAGAAACTGAAGGGATAGAAAATTTTCGAAAACAAAAATAGAAAAAGTAATTTTCCTTTGTTGACCTCTGGTAATTGTTTTCCTTTTTGAGGCTTATGGTTGTTTGCTAATTTATGGTAGCTGGCTATTTTACGACATACCAAGAATTTTTTCAATATTATTCATTCTGTCCGTTCGGCTTTATGTCTGATCGGCTTCTTGTCCGTTCGGCTTCATGACTGTTCGGCTTCTTGTCTGTTCGGCTTCATGACTGTTCGGCTTCTTGTCCATTCAGCTTCATGACTGTTCGGCTTCCTGTCCGTTCGGCTTCTTAGCTTCGGCCTCTTGTCTTTCGGCATAAGTGCGTTCTGCATCATGTCCGCACACGCCATATAAAGGATAAGAGGCCCCTTGTTTATGCCAGATCCCTAGGTGGTGGGGATTCCAGGCATTTGATGTTACCTCCTACCTGCACAAAGTCAAGGTGTTCTCCACTCTCGACCTCCTGAAGGGGTAATATCAGGTGCCTATGAACCAAGAAGACATCTTCAAGACCACCATCATTACCTTCTTTGACACATGCACATTCAATTAATCCTCTTTTAACATTCATAATGCTGGGACCAGTTTCCAAGGCCTCATGGATGGCATCTTAAGAGATCTTCCCATCTGGGTCTATTACATTGGTGATACACATGTGTTTTCTTCCTCCTAAGAAAAACATCTACCTCACCTATGCACGTTTTTTACTCTCTACAACACAACAGCCTTGTAGTCCAATGCAACAAGCATTCCTCAGGCGGTAACAAACTATCATTCTTAGGCATAACATCACTCCTCCCTGATAATGTATCAGCTGTTCAAAACTTCCCTATGCCTTTGATAGATAAATTATTGCAAAAAAACTTGGCCATGAAAAACTATTATCACTGGTTCTTGCCACCCATCGTCTCTACTCTTGCCCCCCCCCCCCTCTATGTCTCCCTCAAGAGCAAGCCAATAGAGCTGAAGGGTCCTCTTCAGAAAGTTAGATTTTGTAATGAAATAAATGCCCCCATCAACTGCTTTTCCTCCCAATTTTCCCATTGGCCTTCTTCAGTAAAACACTGCCCAAGACTGAATCAGGCTACTATACCTTTGACAGCTAATTGCTGCTGGTGCATTTTACTGTCCGTCATATTCTCCACGTCATAGAATGTATGCCTTTTGCTATTCGCACATACCACTTTCCCCTCATACATTCCTTACCTCAACAATCTGATGCCTGGTCTACCCATGAACAGTGATATCTCTCCGCCATGGCTGAATACAACTGCAAATTTCAGCATATCCCTGACAAAATGAATGACGTTGCTGATGCTCTGTCAAAAAACGCAGTGGCCCCCAATCACCTGGAATACATTAAAATGCATTGGCAGAAGCCCAACGAAATGATCGAGGGAATAAAGCCTAGAGGACATCCTGCACATCCCTCTGTTGGGAAGAATTCACCTTCTACGACTCCAAGACCACTGTCCGTTATGATGCCAGTACTGGTATGAAACGCCAGTGGATATCTGCACCCGATACACCGACAGTCGTTTAATTCATTACATGGCCTCTCACATCCCTTGTGCTGATCTACTGTACAGCTACTAAAAGACAAAGTTAATTTGGCATGGTATTACTAAGGTTGCCTAAGATTAGGTCTGCACCTGTAGTGGATGCCAAACTTTAAAAGTACATGGAAAAACAAATTCAGGAGTCTATGCCTTTCTTCAACCTCACTGCCGTTTTGCCGACAATCACGTCGAAGTAATAGGCCGCTACATACTTTTACTTTTACTTTGATGGCTGCCTCTCTGAACCCATACAGCAGGGTAGCCCCCGCTTTCTACAGGACCTCACCTCTTGTTTTACCTTGTTCGTTCAGAGTATTTAATTTTTCATATCATGTGTTGTTCATTTATTGTTAAATCATTACTTTTGTATGACTGTTGAAATAAGAAAGTCTTCAGTTTCCTCTTGAAAGCTTTAATGTCTTCAATCATTTGGATGTTTCGTGGGAGTTTATTATATGGTCTTGGAGCCACACATTTAAAGGCCCTGAAGACTAAAGTAGACATATATATAGGTTCCAACAGTTTGAAGCCATCTGTAATTATTCTCGTGTCGACACGATTTGTTAGCTGCGCAATATATGTCAATTCTTGTAAGTAATTTGGACAACCGATTCTGATAACTTGGTGGGTTATTGTACATGTTTCAAATTCAATTCTCGCTTCAATCGGCAGCCGGTGTAAATCAATTAGTATAGGGGTGATCCTTTCTCTAGATGGGACACCTTTTATCAGTCTTGCTCCTTGGTTTATTATATTTTGTAATTTCTTAAGTTGCACTTTTGGTACATTGTAATCAATAGAGTTGCAGTAGTCAATCCTGGTAATAACACAGTTTATCACAAAATTCTTTACAGAACTTTCGTCCAGGTCCTTTTTTATAAACGCAATATTTCCTAGATGATAACCAGCAGTTTTTATTTCATTATTTATATGGGCATTTAGAGACAGGTTACAGTGAAGAAATACACCTGGATCTCGAACTTTACTAGATATTAGTACTGAGTCATTATTTATGTTCATTTGAATATCACCCAAGCTTTTCATGCTGTTTTGTCTTACCCACCTCCATGAATTTAGTTTTGTTCTCATTTAATTTTAGTTGTTTAAATGTCATCCATCCTCTAACACTATCAAGGATTCGGTTTAGAGTTTCAGAAGTGTCATATATATCATTTATGGAGAAGTAAAATGGTATGTCATCCGGAAATAGTTTGAACTTCATGTCATGCCTTTGTAGTATTTTCGATAGACCAATAGCATAGATGCAGAACAAAACTGGGCCAAGTACACTCCCGTGGGGGTACCCCTATGTTTTAGGGTTCATATGATGAATAAGAGTTTCCAATTTGTGCACAATAATTTGTACCAACTAAGTAGTCTTTTAGGTATTTGAAGGCTTGATATCTACGCCAATGGATCGTATATCATTTAGTAGCAGTTCATGCACAATTATTTCAAAAGCTGCACTTAGATCGAGCAATTTTAACCCTGGAAAGGTATGCTACTCGGACACCTCTTTAAGGGTATACTCGGTCGCGCGCGACCCCGACGCAAAACAAAATTCTTGAAAAATCCGTTTTTGTAGTAACCTCCTTTTTATTTTTTTGCCCAAAAAAATCAATGAATGCTTAAAACTACTGTAAAGATAAATACTTGGTGGTTCCCGCTCAGGTATCTTGAAAGTATCCACCATGACTTGACGGAGTCCCTTCGACAAACTGTGTAACGTTAGATACCGATGTATTGCCTGGGGAGCACACAACTCGTAGGCGATATCTCTGAGGAACATTCGCCTTAGCATTTTCTTGGCGAAGGGCAAGCGCGTATAGAGAATATAAGAATTTACCATTATTATATTCAATATCCCGTAAAAGAGAGTCAGAGGCCAGCGTCGTGACTTACGAATACAACTAGATGTAGAACACATCTGGTCGCATTATAAAACATCTGAACGTCGGTCTTCCTTTTTTCGACTTCAGACGGATCATGATGCAGGGAACTCAACAGCATCACCTTCTTAGTCCTACTAATTTGCTGACACTGTACAGTTAGATTGTGTTCGTAATTGAACACTGCCACTGAGTCCTTTGGGGGAAGCACCTTCTCCATAAGCTCCTTTGGAATATAAGGCTTTTGGCGAATGGTGCCACAAAAATGCATGTCCTTATCCTAGAGTGACAAAGCGAGCGGTAGCGTCGTGAAAAAGTTATCCATCGTCACTGTGCGGCCACTTCTCTGAAAAGTGGTAAAAAGGTAAAAAGATAAAAGGTAAAAAGATAAAAGAAAAAAAAACACACAATATACAATTATATTACTAATAAATATAGTAATAATAATAATAATAATAATAATAATAATAATAATAATAATAATAATAATAATAATAATAATAATGATAATAATAATAATAATAAATATATAAGAAAAACTTTACAAATACGAAAGAGAAATTAACAGATAATTACATCACTGATAATCATTGTAATGAAAATTATGAGAGTAATAATAATAATAATAATAATAATAATAATAATAATAATAATAATAATAATAATAATAATAATAATGATAATAATGATAATAATAATAATAATAATGATAATAATAATAATAATTATTATCATTATTATTATTATTATTATTATTATTATTATTATTATTATTACACAATAATATTATTTACAAATACGAAAGATAAATTATCAGATAAATAAATGACCAAGTTATACATATATAGAGATAGATAGAGATAGAATAGATGATATATTATATTTTAGATACATAAATCATATAGCAAGTTTTTTACTTCACAATATATATATATATATATATATATATATATATATATATATATATATATATATATATATATATATATATATATATATATATATATATATATATATATATGTATATATGTATATATATATGTATATATATATATATATATATATATATATATATATATATATATACATATATATATATATATATATATATATATATATATATATATATATATATATATATACATATATACATATATATATATATATATATATATATATATATATATATATATAATAAACAATTTTTTATAAATACAAAACAATAATAACATGTGCAAATATAAAAAAACAAAGAATTTTACTTACTTAGCAGGTTTATTTGGAATGTACATCTTGAATGAACAGCGCCCACGGAAAGGGACAAGCTGTTCATCCACAGTCAGATGTGGTCCTGGGCTATAATTGCTTCGACAATTAGTCACCACGTGATCGAAGAGTTTTCTAATGGGTGCGAGGCGATTCATTTTCACCATCTCTGCTCTGGTGGCCGAATCATCGAAGCGAAGAACCCTCACTAACAGGGTGAAACGACGCTCGTTCATTGTATATCTGTACAAAGGATTTCCCTCTGTGAGGTTCCACATGTCCCAGGTCGGTGTATGGTTGTCCGACCGCACTACCGTCATTATTAGGATACCAATAAACGCCTTCAGTTCCCTCAGGTCAATGTCCCTGAGGGCAACGTTGCCCCTATGATGGTAATGACTCCTAAATAGGGCAAGGCGTTCATTAGAATGCAAAACAACCTCGGCTAGCATACGGTCATTCAAAAAGAGCGAGAAAATGTCGGACACTTTGCTCGCTCTCAACGTGAGAGAAGTGGGACCCCCGGGCTCAATCCTTGGTGTGAACATATGGGGGAGGGTGGGATTTGGGTCTCTATACCAAACAGTACCGTCGCGACCTTCAACCGATTCAGCATCTATCTGGGTGATTGCCGTCCCCCTGGCTGCCTGTAGCCCCCCCCCCCCATTCTCCTCTTTCTGCTTTTCTCCTCCACTGGCGTGAGCTGAGGTACCGTTGCTGGGGGCTGACCACGTAAAGTAGATGGCACAGGAGTTGTTATTGTGCTGGCTGGGACAACAACAGAACCAGAAGCCCCAACCCCCTCTTCCTCCCCTACATCGTCGTCGGCTTCTCCATCTCCATTGCCTAAGCCGATAATTTCAGGATTAGGGGTCACCTCCTGTTCCTGCCTGACCTCCTGCTCCAACTCATCAATATTGACATATTCATCGTCAGTGACATCATCGATCTCCAATGCATCATCCACATCGCTATCTAACTGTTCTAAGAGCTGATTTATGGCATCCAAGCCCAATGCTTCTCTCTTGCTCGCCATTTTGATAACTGCAAAGAATTAAAAAAATTAAAAATACGCATTTGATGAAAAATGGATCCCCTACCAATATATCTAAGGCAAAAAACAATGTCATGCATGGGTAGCCAGATCGTTTAGACATACTTTCCAACACTAAAAAAATGAGTTTGTTGACACTATTTGCCAATTTCTTACGGTAAAATGACTTAGCAAAAAAATGAAAAAAAAAGATCACAAGGGGCATTCGACGAAAAATGGAAACATGCTAATACAAGGCATCTCAGAAAAAAAAAATTCATCCACGTGGTAGGCAAACCATCAAGGCACACTTTCCGACAAATAAACATCTTAATGAATCATTACTCTGTGATAGATCCTTACTATGTTATAATTTTGAAAGAAATGGGAAAAAACAAAAAGTGGCAATCACAGGAAAATCGAACACATACCTATATATACGCCATATCTGGCTAAAAAAAAAGATAGGCATGGGTAGCCAGATCATCTAGAAACACTTTCCAACGCTAAAAAAATAAAAGTTTTGCGACACTATTTGCCAATTTCTTACGGTAACATGACTAAGCAAAAAAATGCAAAACAAATAAAAAGGGGCACTCTATGAAAAATTGCAACGTGCTAATGGGGGGCATTTCAAAAAAAAAAATTTCAGCCATCTGGTAGGCAAACCATCAAGGCACACTTTCCGACAAATAAACATCTAAATGAATCATTACTCCGTGATAGATCGTTACTACGTAGTAATTTTGAAAGAAATGGGAAAAAATTAAAAAGTGGCAATCGCAGGAAAATCGAACACATACCTATATATATGCCATATCTGGCTAAAAAAAAAGATAGGCATGGGTAGCCAGATCATCTAGAAACACTTTCCAACGCTAAGAAAATAAAAGTTTTGCGACACTATTTGCCAATTTCTTACGGTAACATGACTAAGCAAAAAAATGCAAAACAAATAAAAAGGGGCACTCACGGAAAAATGGCCAACATTCTAATATACGGCATCTCAGATAAAAAAAATTTCATCCACGTGGTAGCCCTACCATCAAGACACCATTCCAACAAATAAACATGAAAAAAATCAATACTATATGGTAATTCCTTACTACGTAGTAAATTTTAACAAATATTGAAAAAAAAACTGAAATTGGCAACCGCAGGAAAATAGCCCACATACCAATATCTAAGGTGTATCTGGCAAAAACAAAGTCACGCATGGGTAGCCAGATCATCTAGACACACTTTCAAACACTAAAAAAGCAAAAGTTTTGCGACACTATTTGGCAATTTCTTACAGAAAAATGACTTGGCCAAAAAATACAAAAAACTGAAAAAGGGGCACTCGCGGAAAAATGGACCTCGTGGTGATGTACGGCATTTCAGCTACAAACCATCCACCCAGACTTTCCACAACTGATAACCTATACAAGTTGTACCATTCTATGACAATTTCATAATACGTAATAACTTTGATAATTATGCAACTTACCTTAGAAGGGTAAACTCGGTCGTGCTCGACTCTGAGGCGTCTCAGAAATCTGGGAAGGAGTACAGCTACAGCGATGCACGTCTAGACACTACTAGAGTGTGTAGGCGAGTGACCTGCTGCAGGTCGATCACCCACAAATTTAGTCACGGGGGTGAGTCACGCGAGAAAAACATCTTTTGTTTTGACGCTCGGGGTCACGGACGCCCCAGGGTTAAAATACCACATTTATTTTCATCCATCATTTCTAGCATATTATTTACAACAGAGCAGAAGGGAGTCTCCGTAGAGTATAGTTTCCTGTAAGCAGATTAGTTGTCAGGCAAAGCTTCTATTACTTCTAATTGGCTGACTAGTTGTTCAAGAGTTACATATTCAAGCACTTTTGAAACAAAGGATACATTCAAAATATGTTTACATGAGGTTAATTCCTGGTAGTCCAGTGCATTTTTCAGAACTTGTGTGACTATACCCATTTTCTTGGAATTAGGAAACTTACATTCATCAATGCTTGCATTTGCTATTCTCATTTTTATTCCGGCTAGACTAGAGAAGTTTCTCTCTCCAATTACATCAGATACTGCCATACGATCGATCGCGAAGTTTGTTTTCTTTGCTCTCTTGATAATTCTGGTGATGTATCTTGTTTTATGTTGTTTAATTGTATTGATTTTTTCTGTGTGCCTGGTGAATCATTAATCTAATGTTTAGTATTTAAAAATGACCGTGTTATATTTTCTAGTTTATGGTCACTGTATCCATCAGGTAGCTTCTTTTCTTTTACATTTCCCATTATGCCATTTAGGATAGGATATAACTTATTTATGTCTATTGCTGCTTCGAGGATCTTTCTTTTATAGTATTCAATACTTCTCCTTCTTAGTAGGTAGTTATATTAACAAGCAGCAGTTTTTGTATTCTACCCAAGTACATTCAGTTTTTAACCTATTCCGCTTTCTTTCTTTACATTTTTTCCCTCTTTTTCACCAAAGTCTCTCCATCAAACCTCGGAGATAGGTCTTTAAAAGTTATAGTCTTTTCCATTAGTGGGCACATGGTATCCAATTCACTTTTACTCGCTTTATTATAAGTAAAGTGAGACAGTTAACACACTTAGCTCCCAACAGACGTTGGTCACCATGATCACAGGAATGTTAATAGCATCATTTATTTTTTTGTAACTTCTTTAATAAATATGGTACAAGAAAGAATTTATCTATGCCTAAAGTTAATTTTCTTTATTAATGCATCTTTCTGCAAAGGTAGACTAAACGTAATAGATTTGTGTACTGGGGAGATAATAGATTTTTCTTCAACTTTTATATCATATACAATATTATTCATGTCATTACTTATAACTAAGTCCAACGTATGCCCAGTTAAAGTAGTTGTACAGTCAACGTTATTCACTGGTCGATATGATTCTAATAACTCACTAAAATCCAAAGCGTCAGGATTTGATACGTCATCCATCCAAAAATTGAAGTATCCAGAGATAACTAATTCGCTTTTCTCTATGATAATCCTCTCAATGAGAGCACTGAATTCTTCCAAAAAGATATTATTGTTTATTATAGTATGTTTGTAGAGTGTTACAAAGGATATTTTTCTGTTTTCTTGTTATAAAGTTCATTTCTATATATTCAAAGATTGTTACACTAGTTCTTTTAATTAAACATTTTGAGATTTGAGTAAATTTTATGAATAAAAAGTCCAACACCGTCACCAGACCTACCTTCTCTCGGTATGTGAAAAATGTGTGGGGAAGGGGGGGGGGGGGGGGGGCTCATTTCAGAGATCTTTGCCATGTCCAAGTTATTTATCCATGTTTCAAATAATGTTGGCATATCCAAATATTTCTCGTTTATCAATTATCGAATTTGAATAGTCTTAATGCCTATAGATTGTATAGTTACTTACCCACAGTTTATGACATCCTTAGTAACCATGGTCAGTCTTTTCTGCTAGTCTTTTCAATTCCAAGTCATAAAATGTGCAGTCTCTAGAATTTATTATGTGGTCACTTGGTTTATTCAACTTTGTGCAATTTATACACTTTGACACTTTCGAATTACACTCCTTGGTGGGATGTTTTCCTGAACTTTTCCCGCAGACATTATCATTCTTAGACTTGCAAATTTTTTCAAGATATCCATACCTCCGACAGTGGCAGCAGGTGATCACGTGGTACCTATCATGTATGTTATAAGTACCCCATCATAATGAAACTTTGTCCCCATTATCATGAATAGCCCTGTGAACTTCAGGATCACATTTCAGCACATAGTGGGTGGTCCCCCCTCCCCCTAGGCATTTTTCTTCAGGACTACATTTATCTTCTCTTTCATATTGTGGATATGGTCCAGGCAGTGATTTCTTTGAATCAAAGCATTTACTACATCATCTCCATTATTGTACAAATTGCAAATCATTATTTTTTGTTTTAGTTTTCAGATTTTTCACGTTTCAGTATCAGCCATCTATAACTGAATTTTGTTTGCAATGTTTACAAAAACTTTTCCATTCGTAGTTGACCTCGTGTTAAGTATAGGAATATCTTTAAGGGCTTATTCAACCTCGCATTTTCTTTTAGTAATTACTGTTGTTGTGTTAGTTTATTTAATTATCAACAGATTTTTTTTCCTTACCTTAGTCAGCAAATGTCGGTTTCTCCAGTTTTGGGTCTATCAATGTTCAAAGTGTTGTTTTAATTAATTCCATATTCATGGCAATAATGTCAACTTTTTCAGTGAGGTCGCTAGTCTGGGTGGAATTTGCTGCGTGTGCGCTAAGGTCCGCAAGTTTATTTTCCAAGTTATCTATTTCCGCGTCTCATTCATTCAGGGCCAATTCTCTCGCTTTCACATCTTCCTTTTATTTTGATATTAATGAATTAGCTTGTCTGGCTTCACGTACGTAGTGCGAGCATAACCAATCTAGGTTATTCCATTGATTGTCAGTGATGCCTATCACTATGTTCACACATTTGTTTCGGTATAGTCTATTACATTCACTTCCTATCCTTTTTCTCCGGTCTCCCTCCGTGGTTTCACATATGAGGCAGAAATACTTAGGAACATACATAGAGTACTGTTTCTTATCAGTTAGGTTTCTCCATAAGATTAACTAATACCTTATCAATGATATTCTAATCGAGAAGCAGAAAGCTAAAACACGACTCAGGGCGAGTGTTTAATGGAACTCCACGCAACACGTCCACACATCCATACATCACAAAGATATCGTTAACTGTTTACTGTCGTTGACTGCTGCACTCATTGACATGAGGTAATCCTCATGCAAATGCAACATCCGCTTCATGTACATCTGCCTACTGTGAGGGTGGATAGTGAGATTTGGTATCCCAGATTATATTACTTCTGAGAGGGGTACTACTCTTACCTTTCAACTGTGGACATCACTAGCAAATCTTCTGGCCATCACCCAACATCAGACAACCACCTGCAACACTGCATCCAACGGAATGATTGAACATTTTCATCGCAATCTCAAGGCAGCTTTTATGTCCGGCTGCAGTGACTAAAACTTGTTTACTCAGCTTCCCTGGGTCCTCCTTGGATATAAGGCACACTCTTAACAACGTCCTGGATGTCTTATTGGATGAAATGGTGTATTGGTCGTCCCTGCTGATTTTATTTTTTTACGTCTGCAACCTCCACTGACAAACTCCAGCATCTATATCTGGTTGTGAGGAAATTTACTCACTGCAACTAGACTTACAAGCCCTCAGCAAAGCTAAACCTACCAAAACATTTATACACTTCAACACATGTCTTTGAGTGCACAATTCTAGTAAGCCACTGCTGACATCAACATTCACAGGCCCTTTCTTCTTATTCCGTTACAAACTGAATGTTTTCTAATAAAACATTATGGTAAAGAAGACTGGGTTTCCATTGATTGCCTAAAACCTTCTTATCTCCCGCAAGCTAACCCACCTACAGTTTGCCTCTATGGGGCCGGGTGCCCTATTTCACAAGTATTATTATTTTAGAGAGGGAGCCATGTAATGCATGTGTATTTCACAAACGTTCATACACTCTAATGCTCTCTCTCTCTCTCTCTCTCTCTCTCTCTCTCTCTCTCTCTCCTCTCTCTCTCTCTCTCTCTCTCTCTCTCTCTCTCTCTCTCTTTATGATAATAGAAAAACCTGTTTAACTTGCCATTGAATGTTTTTTTCTGTTACAGTTCTTATATCCTTGTTATCCTCAACCGTTTATATACAAGCTTGTTGTGTCCTTTGAATAAATTACTCATGTTCAGGTCGTCTTTCTGTCAAGAACCTTATCAGCCTGCCACACAGGTTCTTATTTCCCTACTCTATATAGGATAAGCATACTATATGTTTTTATGACAGGTGATGTAAGGGAGAAATCTCTGTAGTCATTACAATCATTAGGTCTCTTTTTTTCTGATTTCTCCCATTTTCTCCTAGCTCCTGTTTATCGGATTTTGCTTCTTCACGCCACATTCTACAAAATAATTTTGAAAGTATTCTGTAGGTCCTTTCATTTACAGTCAATATCATATCAGCAGTTATTCCATTGTGTACAGGGAGACCCAATTCCCATTTTTATTTTATTTTTTTTTTTATTTTATTTTTTTTTCCAAACAAATTGAATTCATTCATGGGCACATCAAGATCCTCCTCAGGTTCAAGTATTATAATGAGATTTTTTCCAATCATATATACTATCATAACCTCAGTAAAGAATTCCATCCAATGTAGCCTCTCTTCATATATTGTTGCTATAACAGATACATCTTTAATTTTGATATGCATATGTTTCCTCTTCTTTGCCCTCGTAGAGACTTTATTAATAATTCTGTGAGGAATTTTTACACCCTAGGCACTCCCTAAACTCATAGCTTTGTCGGATTAAACGACTTTCTTGTGTTAATATAATTTTCAATCATTTTTAGCTTAACTTTTGAATACACTCTCAATACCGTAATACTTATGTCTCTGCCTTGTATTTTGTTATTACTTTCATGAAAACTTTCATCGATCAATTTTTGTCTTTGTATCATTTTTATAGTATCCCATGGCTTTTTCCTTGTACTTGCATGTCCTAAAACTTCACTACCATCAGAGTAATAAAAGTTCTTAATATTAAACAAGTCTTCATTAATTGTTTGCTTTTCGTATTTCAAAGTCTCCAAGGGTCCAAATCAATTCCTACATTTAATTACAAACGTTTTTCAGTGCTCATCTAGGAGCTTAGTTTTTTTTTAAAACCTAGGCATTTAATCTACATTGTGGTTGGGTGCTTTCAGTTTTAATTTCAATGTGGCAAAGAGAAGGTGGCGATCACTACCAATATCGACACCTCTATAACTTCCTAC
>NC_090744.1:78591133-78598633 GCF_036898095.1 Palaemon carinicauda | reverse complement strand
AGATGAAAGGGCATTTAACCATTTTAAAACTTCTTTAATTAGCAATGACTTACTCGCATATCATATTTTTGATCACCCGTATTTAGTGACAACAGATGTGAGTAGCTTAGCTATTGGTGGCGTAGTTTCTCAACGAGATAATAAAGGTAGATAGTGACATATTGTTTCGCTCCAAGGGCATAAAAGGGGCAGAAAATAATTATAGTACATTCGATCGAGAGGCTTTGGCTATTTTTTGGGCTCTAGAGAGGCATCGGTTCTTTTTACAAGGTCAGTCGATTGCGTAGCAAAGTGATCATGGCCCCTTATAGGATTTAATTTTTAGAGGAGATTTCTCATCTCGACAAGCAAGATGGATTGAAAGATTATTAGAGTTTAATACTAGGGGTTTTCACCACATTGAAAGAAAATCTAACAAGGTAGCTGATGCCCTCTTTAGAGGTGCAGTAATAGAAGTGCCAACTAGGACACAAAAGAGGAACGAAGAACGAAACCGAAATATTGAAGACCCCCTTCAAAATAGAGTACGAGATGTGAATTCACGAGAGGAGCAATCAGAAAATAGGATCAGAGAGAGAGAGAGAGAGAGAGAGAGAGAGAGAGAGAGAGAGAGAGAGAGGAGAGAGAGAGAGAGAGAGAGAGAGAGGAGAGAGAGAGAGAGTTACAGATGTTGGAGAGAGGGAGAGGGATGGGAATCGTGAAGGTGAATATATGTAGGGGCCGAGGACAGGACCAGGAGTGTTCAGAATGAGTGCCCTGATGACGCAGGTGTGATTGACTTGGGATGTTAGGACATAAAAGAAGTCAGAGAGGGACAGAAAAAAAGAGGAATAGATAGAATGAGTGCAAACAGTAATTAAAGGGGAATCAGAGAGTTATCCATCATTTCTGAATGTGCATCGTGAGAATTTTTTTTATGCAAAATGATATATTGTGCTTACGAGAAGAGGGGAGGGAAATTTGTTGCAAGGGTAGTTTTTCTTCCATCTTTAATTAATCGAACCATCTACATTGTACATGCAAATCCGTATGTACGGCATTTAAGCATTGATAGAACATTAAGAAGAGCATGTGAATCTTTCTTTTAGTTAAAAATGAAAATATCTATAGAAAATTATATAAAATATTGTCTTGCTTGTAATTGTTTCATAGAACATAAAATACTGTACCTGAAGCCAGAAAGTGGTCTGTGATACCTATTAAAATTTATAGGGTGCATATGGATGTGGTCGTATCATTTCCTACTGGTTTAACACAAATTAGTATATATGCATTTACTCATTACACTCATAATTTACGCAATGTGGATAAATCAGCAAATTCATTAGCCCCAGCGCTGTGTTCTCTCATTACTAGGTTTGGTTGCCCGAAAATTTTGATAAGTGTTAACAGTTTCGAGTTTATAAATAAGGTGGTGTAATCGGTCACAGACTTGATTAAAATTGAACCCTTTTAGGAGACCGCATATAGTCCTCCGGCTACTGGCTTAGTGGAATCGCATAAGAGGGAAGTAGTGCAAATTTTACGTTACTTAATGGCTAATGACCCCCATCATTGGCACGCCATGCTTTCTACAGCTGAGCTAGCTTGGAACATTTCATATTAGGACTCATTTAGGGACACACCTTTCTCTTAAGTGTATGGACAGGATCCTGTGTTACCATATTCGGTACTCATTATCTAGCAACAATTGCCAAGTTACTCAACTGAGCAATACATTGTGTATTTATCAAATGTCTTAAGGAGAGTAATAAACACCAATGTAAGGTTTTTGAAAAGAGCTAATGAAAAACACAGCGCAAAATATGATGGTTGGTTCAAAACCGCACTGGTAAAAGAATTTGTGGTGATCGTGTGTATTTGAAACGATTACAACTTAGGAAACACAAACTAGAGCCACAGTATTTGAGTCCGTACCGAGTAAAGATGGTCAAACTAACACAGTAGTGATACAAAGCATTATCAATGGAGTAGTTTGTGAATATCACCCAGGCACACATACAGTACATGTGGTGCCTGAAGATATAGTTTCCAAAAAAGTTGATCAGAGTATTCTTCCTTAACCCTGCATACGTGACATTCCTCGAGTTGATGAGTCAATGAGTGGAAAAACCAATGTTCCAATGCCTCATTATCTGTTGACAAGGGACATATTGGTGTCGGGTGTGCAAATACGTCTATTTGTGTATGCTGTGAGCGAGGTTGTTCTTTTAGCCGCTAAAATTAAAGTTCCAGATGCCTAGATACATGAGAACTAACATAGCAGACACTACTACTGCAGGAAATGAAAACGAGTGAGCAGTTGGTTATAGGGAGGATGATGAAGAATATAGACAAGAACTTCGAACACAGGAATTGGAAAATAAGTTAGAAAACCTAGCAGAGTTAATGAAGAGAGTCTTGGTTGAGTGAGAAGAGGAGCGGCCCACAACAACAGCATATAAGACATACATAAACAAAGTTCATATGCACACAAGTGAAAGTACACATGCACAGCTGAGTGAAGATAACATCGTAGTTCGGAAACTGCCAGAGCTCCAGGCAATTGTTAAAACCTATTCATGAACAGCAGACAAATGAAGAGTTTCAATCAATCGAAGTGGTTTTGAGAGATTTTGAAGTAGCCATATATGGGTGGTATGAAAGAGAAAAAGCTATTCAAGTATTTAGATTGCTAAAAGATGCTCCTGCAATGGAGGTAATGTGTTGGCCACACAGCATTTAATGAAGTTATACTGAAATAAAACGACTTTTAAGTGAGGAATATGCCTTACCCGATGGGGGAAAGTGGGCCTTAAAAGAAAATTACAAGATTAAAATTCGGAAAGGTGAATCCATTCTTAGTTGTTTGCTACCCGGAGGGCCAATCTCCCAGAAGGTGATTAAAAAGCAATTAACTGACAACATATTCGCAGATTAGTAAACCCGTATTTACGTGGTTATTTCTTCAATGACAATCGCTCGTTAGCAGACGTAGTGATGGAGATACAAAACATTCTAGACAATTTGCCAGAAGAATAATGACTGAGAACAACTGCCCCGATTCCGAGAAGGTGGAAGCCATGAGAGGCAATCACCAACCCGCAAAGCTAGAGAGGAGAGAACGCTGTCAGCAGGTGAGAACATTCTTCAGATGTTGGAAGTGTGGGGGAGAGGGTCGCCAAGGAGTGGAGTGCAGCACACAAGGATCCTCCCGCTGTTACACTTTTCAGGCCTACGTTCATTTATCTCGAGAGTGCCCAGCAAAAAAAGTTGAGGGTGGGATAGGTGTGGCACACAAAAACCACCCCTAGCCCAACATCCAAGAAAAAAGAAACAGAGGAAAGGAGAGATGAGGGAGATTGATGCCCCCAAGCATGGCATCAGAAGCAGCAGCCAAGGCAGCGTCGAGATTGATGACGACGGATTTGGTAGAGCAGGCACTAGGACCCCCATCAGTACCCCAACCTCCCCTCCGCAGTACTAGGGAGCTGCAGCATTGCAAGCGAGGTCGCTGGCCCGTACCCCATACATCCAAATGGGCGGCTAGGAATGTTAGCAGTTAGGATTGACCTACAAAATAAAACCATTTGAGTGCTGATTGACACAGGAGTCTACGTTTCACTGATTGAAAAATTATTCTCCTCAAACCCACTACATTAAGCGGCATCCACCATCCTTGAAACACAAGGAAGAAATAAACTATGCATAAACCATACAACGATCGTCACCTTTAAGGTGTGATCTGTGTAGGTTACACATGAATTTTTTGTTTTGCCCACTTTTGGAATTCCATGAATTGAGGCTATATTAGGAAATGATTTTATCAATAGTAATCAAATATGCATTTTTGAGGAAAAAGATACAATAACAGTAAAAGTAGGAGGGTGCATTTTGCCGATAGAATGTCATGGGAGAGTAAGTGTTTGTGCGGGCACAGAGAGACGATTAAGTAATTTAACAGCTGTACCTGAAAGAGGAGAAGTGCTGTCTCCCCAGACACTTACGAGCATATCCGGGACCCCGTGTCAGCCTCTTAAGGAAGTAACCAAGTTGAATGTTAAACTCCATGACTATTGGGCGCACGTAATCTTAAAGGGCTTATCAAGAATAAAAGAGAACGGAGCTGATATAACGATAGTTAATATGTCAAATAGAAAAAATGTTGTGTTAGGAAGTGATTCTGTGTGTAAATTAGAGTTATGTGAAATTGCTAATAAAGGGATCTGGGGCGCCACATCTCCATCCAGCACTGACGAACGCACTCAGAACTTGATTATGCAAGCGCGAATGCTATGTCCCTCAGAATATCAACCTGTAGTTAGTGAAATTGTTAATAATCGTTTTGATGTAATTGCAATAGGACACAGCCACCCTGAAAGATTGATAAATTTCCCTTTAGCATTGAAACAGGGCGGGTGGAGCCGATCAGGTCAAGGCATTATAAGGTACCCACTCATTTCCAGGGAGAAATAGAAAGGGAAATTAGTAAATTGAGGGAACAAGGTATAATCGAAAAGAGCAAATCCAATTGTCACTGTTAGAAAAAAGGATGGCTCGGTAAGATTGTGTGTTGAGTATAGGGAGGTGATTACAGTCACTAAGGATGATGCACCAAGTCATTTCTCTACAGTAATCATGGCAGTTTTGTCTCACTTAAGTGGCCATAATGTTCTTGTTTATTTAGACGATATAATTACAGGAAAATTGGTTGAAGAACATAATGATTATATTCATAAACTTTTAGAAGCATTACGATGTAATGGTATGAAAATAAATTTGTCTAAGTGCAAATTTTCTGTAAAAAGGTAAGATTTTTAGGTCACATAACAACCCCAGAAGATATCCAACCCTCCCCCAGTAAAAAAGAAACTATTAGATATTTCCCCAGGCCACGAACCCCTAAGGAAGTAGCTGGGTTCCTTGGGCTCACTGGGTATTGCAGTAAGATCATAATAGGTTTTGGAGAGATAGCGAGACCCGTAGATAATTTAGAAAAACAAAAATAATACATTGGGGAGTGGAAGATGAAAGGGCATTTAACCATTTTAAAACTTCTTTAATTAGCAATGACTTACTCGCATATCATATTTTTGATCACCCGTATTTAGTGACAACAGATGTGAGTAGCTTAGCTATTGGTGGCGTAGTTTCTCAACGAGATAATAAAGGTAGATAGTGACATATTGTTTCGCTCCAAGGGCATAAAAGGGGCAGAAAATAATTATAGTACATTCGATCGAGAGGCTTTGGCTATTTTTTGGGCTCTAGAGAGGCATCGGTTCTTTTTACAAGGTCAGTCGATTGCGTAGCAAAGTGATCATGGCCCCTTATAGGATTTAATTTTTAGAGGAGATTTCTCATCTCGACAAGCAAGATGGATTGAAAGATTATTAGAGTTTAATACTAGGGGTTTTCACCACATTGAAAGAAAATCTAACAAGGTAGCTGATGCCCTCTTTAGAGGTGCAGTAATAGAAGTGCCAACTAGGACACAAAAGAGGAACGAAGAACGAAACCGAAATATTGGAGACCCCCTTCAAAATAGAGTACGAGATGTGAATTCACGAGAGGAGCAATCAGAAAATAGGATCAGAAAGAGAGAGAGAGAGAGAGAGAGAGAGAGAGAGAGAGAGAGAGAGAGAGAGTTACAGATGTTGGAGAGAGGGAGAGGGATGGGAATCGTGAAGGTGAATATATGTAGGGGCCGAGGACATGACCAGGGGTGTTCAGAATGAGTGCCCTGATGACGCAGGTGTGATTGACTTGGGATGTTAGGACATAAAAGAAGTCAGAGAGGGACAGAAAAAAAGAGGAATGGATAGAATGAGTGCAAACAGTAATTAAAGGGGAATCAGAGAGTTATCCATCATTTCTGAATGTGCATCGTGAGAATTTTTTTTATGCAAAATGATATATTGTGCTTACGAGAAGAGGGGAGGGAAATTTGGTGCAAGGGTAGTTTTTCTTCCATCTTTAATTAATCGAACCATCTACATTGTACATGCAAATCCGTATGTACGGCATTTAGGCATTAATAGAACATTAAGAAGAGCACGTGAATCTTTCTTTTAGTTAGAAATGAAAATATCTATAGAAAATTATATCAAATATTGTCTTGCTTGTAATTGTTTCATAGAACATAAAATACTGTACCTGAAGCCAGAAAGGGGCCTGTGATACCTATTAAAATTTATAGGGTGCATATGGATGTGGTCGTATCATTTCCTACTGGTTTAACACAAATTAGTATATATGCATTTACTCATTACACTCATAATTACGCAATGTTGGATAAATCAGCAAATTCATTAGCCCCAGCGCTGTGTTCTCTCATTACTAGGTTTGGTTGCCCGAAAATTTTGATAAGTGTTAACAGTTTCGAGTTTATAAATAAGGTGGTGTAATCGGTCACAGACTTGATTAAAATTGAACCCTTTTAAGTGACCGCATATAGTCCTCCGGCTACTGGCTTAGTGGAATCGCATAAGAGGGAAGTAGTGCAAATTTTACGTTACTTAATGGCTAATGACCCCCATCATTGGCACGCCATGCTTTCTACAGCTGAGCTAGCTTGGAACATTTCATATTAGGACTCATTTAGGGACACACCTTTCTCTTAAGTGTATGGACAGGATCCTGTGTTACCATATTCGGTACTCATTATCTAGCAACAATTGCCAAGTTACTCAACTGAGCAATACATTGTGTATTTATCAAATGTCTTAAGGAGAGTAATAAACACCAATGTAAGGTTTTTGAAAAGAGCTAATGAAAAACACAGTTCAAAGTATGATGGTTGGTTCAAAACCGCACTGGTAAAAGAATTTGTGGTGATCGTGTGTATTTGAAACGATTACAACTTAGGAAACACAAACTAGAGCCACAGTATTTGAGTCCGTACCTAGTAAAGATGGTCAAACTAACACAGTAGTGATACAAAGCATTATCAATGGAGTAGTTTGTGAATATCACCAGGCACACATACAGTACATGTGGTGCCTGAAGATATAGTTTCCAAAAAAGTTGATCAGAGTATTCTTCCTTACCCCTGCATACGTGACATTCCTCGAGTTGATGAGTCGATTTTCTTTTCTTTGCTGTTATTTTTGTTTGAATAGACCTCATTTCTTCGTTTGAGGTGTTTTAAATAAACTTGATGATAACAATGTGTTGTTATGTTGGTGCTTAATATAAAAGTAAAGTATCGTGGTAATTTTGCTGCTTATAGCAATACGTATGACATGCTGCTCTGCGAATCTAAAAACAGTCAAATTTTTTAATAGGTCATGTGACATCCATCATGCGGATGCTTTATTATTCATGTATTTATATGATTCCTTGTTGCGGGGGCTGGGGCGATTCCCGATGGGTAAGTGGCTGGTGGATTAAAGTTCTGCCTTGAGGAAAGGCGGTGTTAAAGGACGTATAGATGAAAATACCTTATACTTAAAGTTATAAGAGAAGGGCAGGAAAAGAAGAATGCTTTTCGCGGGAAAACAGCTATTGGCCATCAATTGA
>NC_090744.1:78576133-78588633 GCF_036898095.1 Palaemon carinicauda | reverse complement strand
GTCTGGACTAAAATGACTTCTAGAAGGGTTAGAAACACGTTCTCTGGATCAAAATGGCGGTTTTTGAGGATGGTGAGTTCAATAGTAACATTTTTCAACACCACATGGGGTCATCTTCAAGGTCTAAAGGTCATTTATCAAGGTCAAATTTGTGAATTTTGGTAAATTTTGCTCGTTTTTTGTGTGTAACTCATAAATGGTGAGAGATAGTTGATTATAATATGAGGCAAGTCTGCAGAGCTGTCCGAATTTAATATATATTGTCATATATCGTCCTTCAAGAAAGGACTGGAACGTCCCCTGATCGGAGTTTGTAACTTGAGTCTGAAGGATTAACTTGAGTCCTGGACTAAAATGACTTCTAAGAAGGGGTAGAAACACGTTCTCTGAGTCAAAATGGGGGTTTTTGAGGACGGTGAGTTCAATAGTGACATTTTCAACACCACCTGGGGTCATCTTCATCATCTTCAAGGTCAAAAGGTCATATTTCAAGGTCAAAATAGTGAATTTTGGTCATTTTTAGTCGTTTTTGTGTGTAACTCATAGATGGCGAGGGATGGCTGATTATAATAAGAGGCAAGTCTGTAGTTCTGTCCAAATTTAATATATATTGTCAAATATTGTATTACTCAAACATTCCAAACAAGCCCTAAAACAATGAAACACTAAAATAAGAAATAAAGAACGGTATTTCTCATCACAACAAAACTCAAAGACATTAACATTTGAATAGTTGAACATCGCTAGATAGAGAGCTTTTCTTGCCTCCTGAGGCATCTCACAGCCTTTTCTTTGTCACTTACATTGAGAACCTGAGTTTTCAATAGAATGTTGGCTAAAGTCGTACATGCTGCATTATTAGTAGCTAAAGGTGCATCTACAAAAGATAACAATCCAGCAAAATGAAAGCGGCAATGCATTTTAGTCATGGCATGCAAATTATAGGCATTATGTACAAAAAAGACAGTTGAAATAGTTGGCACACTCAGTCCACCTCTATTCAAATGATCTAAGAACTCAGATGACACCTCGTTACCATCTTCATCATCCATGATATCCTCCATACTAGTGCTATTACAATATTTATGAACAAGGTATCCAGCCAAATATACAACTTTATGCTTAAGGTTATCAGCAGACCTCAAGAGCTCCCGAGTGTCTTGAGGAGTGATCTCGTCAACGAGTTCACTTCGCTTATCTGGATTTATGGAAGAAGTACAATTCTTGTCGCAATCAAGCACACGAGAACTAGATTCTGGCATAATGATATGCTTTAGAAGTGTCTGCAAATTTGTAACTTTTGCTGCAGCCATAATGTCAACTACATCAATGTAGAAGTTTCCACCACTTCTTTGCCTTGCTTGACCGAAAAACTTTTCCAAGGCTTCATCCGCGAATATAGCAGGAAGAACGTAGTCAAAGTCTTTCTCTGCCAGAAGCAATTTGGCAGCAGCCACATTATTACGTGTAGACACAATGAATGCTTCAGCAGTTTGCTTAGTTAACTTCAGCTTACGACCACTACCTCCTTGCCATGTGCATGTCGATATAATTTGGCAGGCGTCCTCCAACTTAGTGAAAGATGTACAGTCTGCTGTCCAAGGCTCTCTGGATTCGTCACGTAGATGTCTAGCTGAGAAACGGTCTTTCACATTCATTATCTTGAACCACTCACTCATTGTCTGGGTGAGAATGATGGTGCCTTCGCTGATGCCCAATGAATCCTTGAAGGTCTTTAAGGCAGCGACAGTCTTGTCATTGAACACCTGACATACTAAGGGTACGCTCTGGCGTTGAAGGGGTTTGGGGAAAACAGCGGTGTGCGTCAGCTTGGTTAAGCGAATAAGAGTAGCTCGGTTGATCTCATAAAGCTTCCGAATATCACTCCAGTAAGCTTTGTACTCATTGCCATGTACAAGAAATGAGAGTGTCTGGCCATCAACAGTAATCCAGTTGTTGCGAACATTTTTGAAGATGTGCACGTAGTCGTACACTAAGAACATAGATTGCTCTTGAATGGATAGCACTTGACAACTTCCAGGTCCTCCAAGTTTCGAATAAACACTGCGATTGGTATTGCAATTGTCACATATCAAAGAAATCACAGTACCGCCAGCACCAACTACAGCTGAGGCAGCTTCAGTAAGAAGTTCACTCAGCTTATCGGCAGCTAGCTTTTTGCAGGGTAAAACGCGTAGAATATAGCGTGGACCACCAAAATGGCAGGCAACTTCGACAACCATATTATGTGAAGCAAGCATTTCATGGTCACTACCCGCTGCAACGTTTTGAGCATATCCTAGAACATGTCCTCCAGAAAATCGCAATGTCTCGATCCGCTTTACTTCATCAAACATTAGATTCACCAAACGCTGATGCGGCTTAAGCTGGTCGAATAACGTTTTGAGGTTGGAGTCCTGCAGACTACTAGAAAGCACCTCTTTTATCTTTTTTGTTGATGGTAGAATGATTAAGCCAGATCGACGAATCATTTTGTATGCACTGGGTGATATGTTGTGAAGCTGCATTGCGAATATCAGAGTGTCGGTATGAAATCGACGACCATCAGGAGGTTTGAACACAAGCCGCAGCTGTGACAGAATGAAGGTTAAATGAGGAAGGTCGTGTGCCTCAGTCATTTTGCAGAGCTGGCTTATTATGTACTGAAGACTTTCCTGGCTTGTGCACTCATAGGTGTTTACCTGTTCAGTTATGGATCTAATCTGGGACCATTTTGAGAGCAAGCTGTTCTTTTGCAAAGGAAAAAATCGTTTAGGCACCTCAATGCCATCTTTCTCAACTCTATTCAAGAATAGGAATCCAAAAGGTGAGTTGACTTGTTGTAGATGAAAGAACTGCTTGACAGTTTGTCCAGTAGCGTCAGTTCTTGATAGGTAGAAATCTTTCTGGTCTTTTATGACGTTAAAACCAGGAAAATAGGAGCTAATTTTGGCGCAAAATTGGTTGAAATCTCGGATTTTGTCTGCAGCCTCAGCAGCTGCATGCACCTTTTTAGCTCTTGATTGTGATGTAGAAGATGATGTTGGGCGTGGGGCTGAGGTAACCTGCTTCAAAGCTGATTCTGGTATTCCAGGAAATATTGATTAAGGTTGTTTGGGTCGCTTGCCACCCTTAACTGACACCCATTCACAATTGAAATGTGTCTCACAAATATATATCTTCTTCAAGCGTCTCAAGCTTTCTTTCTCATTCGGCATTGCCAATATCCATCTCTCCCTCTCCTCAGGATCTTTTGGGAAGGATATGACTTTTACATAAGGTGTCCCATCATAGTTCCCTTTACAACCAAAGCAGCTACAGTGACGTGGCATATTGTGAGATCACCAGCTGGACCGTTTCTATAACAAAAACAGAAACAAAACACATTAGTCAGTGAGATTTGAACAGAAAATGGGATTTGCATAGAAAACGAGATAAAAACAGGAAAAGTTGTGGGAGCAAATTGATCTTAAAATTTGAAAATACATAACATATGTCAATTTTTAAAAAAATCAGGCATGAAGTATCTCAGACTCAAGTTAAAAACCCCGAGGTCCTGACGTTCCAGTCCTTCCTTAAAGGAGTCTATGGGTTTAAGCATTTTTTATGAACATAGCATATATGTTTCCATAACAGTAATTTAAGGCCATCTACGTGTTGAGGACAGGGTCTTCATTCCAGATTTAGTGGAGTGAGGTTATAAGATCTGCCCATGGATGTATCCATTGGCCATGGCAAAAAAATGGAGTCCTGCCTATAATGAGTAAATATAATTGGGTCGAAATGCCAAGAGTGGGCAGATCTAAGATTCAAAACTAGTGGATTCGAAAAATGATGTTGAGGAAGTGCTGCAATTAAAGGAATGTCAATCCATTTACAATTAAGGAAAGTGTTAATGTTGGTGTCTAATCTCTCTACTCGAAGACAAATTTTAAGTTTTACTAATCTCTGATGGACAGGGTTCCCGGAAATGAAAAATTACAAAGAGTAATCTGGGTCAAAGAGTATGGCTCTTGGCTGGATGAGTCTTGCATCTTGAAGAGGGTAAGAATTTAATTGAAGTATTAGCGGGTGGTCCGAGTATACGAGCGTCTAATCCAAAAAGTAAGAGCCTGGTTTAACAGGTGTTTTCAGGGCTATCAAATGGCATATACTAGAGGCAAGACACCCTAGCAGGTAAGGGAAAAATTTAAATAAAATAGTGTCACTACATAAGACAAAAAGCTGTTCTATAATATGCATCAATCTCCCTTGATTTTTCATGGGTCAGGAGTCATACAAGAAAGCAATCTGACAATTGCAACATGCCTATGCAGAGAGAAATTTAAAATTTATTCATATAGATGCTTAACACGGAAATATGGGACTAAAGAATATAGCCATGCACTTCCATCTAATATGAATAGTACTATGCGGGTAATAGTTATAATAAGCATGAAGATAATTCTTTTAGTACCATACGCATCATAAGGTTAGTAGTTTCATGTAGATAAACATATTTGAGCATTTAAGGTTAATTAATTAAATAATTATTATGAGAAAATTCCCATTACTTGTAGATATGTTAGAAATCTCTGTGGGATTTAAAACATCTTGCCATCAGGAAGAGGTGACTAAGGACAATGGCAGTTTGAAGCTTAAGATTCCCTAGTCATCTTCCTCAGATGAGTCTGTCTCCTGCCAGAGAATCTGAGCTGACAAGGCTGCTTGGTGGCTACATGAAGCAGAGGGCTGGCTAGCTGTTTGAGTGGCCTGAATGACGGGAGGTCAGAGCAGCAAAGTGATTGGTTGGAGTGTTGGGGGCTAAGCCGTGGCTCAGGCAGCTTGGCCGCAGGGAAGTCAACGTGGCATGGCATTAGGTTAGAGAAGAGAGATCTGCTTAGTGGCACAGGCGGCACGACTGTTGCCGGGTTAGCGGTGTGAGCTGACTAAGTTGCGTTCAGAGGATTGGATGGCCATCAGGCTGTCAATATAGCACTGCTATTGGCAGGTCAGTGCTATGAGCTGACTGAGCTGATTTCAGAGGATGGGGTGGCTGTTCAGATGCCATGACCATCAAGAGGTTAAAGGGCGTGCCTGGTAGTTAGACAGTAGAGAGCTTGTCCGCTGCTGAAGCGACATTACAGTTGGCGGGACAGTGCTGGAGCTGACTTTGCTGATTTCAGAGGATTGAGTAGTCATTCAGCCAGCATGTCCATTGGGTGGTCAAAGCAGCGTGGTGGCTGGTTAGAGAGTAGAGAGCTGGTCAGTTGCGGAGGCAGCACAACTGTTTACAGATCAGAGCTGTGAGACGACTTAGGACTGGATGGCTATTCAGGCAAGTGGATCCTCTGGCACGGGGCTAGTAAGGCACATGGCTGTCAAGCAGTTAACGCGGACTGGTGACTGACTCTCGATATGACCAGGTTTGTCGTACTCCTGGTGTAAAATCATCAAGCACCGCTGGTACTTATTTTGGGTGTATACAAATTTTCGGAGGAGGGACTTCACCGAGCATTGACAGGTGTTGTGTAGGGCAGTGAACTTGCGCGGTTCCTCGTATGCCTTGTCGTGCATGATGACCTTCAATGAGAACCACCAGAAATACCAGGATTTGATCCTGCTGTCAAACACTGGGAGATCTGGACTGGACAGTGGTCCTGTGATGCCGATATTGGTTGGAGCGGGTGGAGATGGCAGGCGTGTACTTCCTTTGCTTGCCATGGGACAAGAGCGCCGTGTGTAACAGTTCTCAACCAACTCAGGTAGAGGTGCATTTCCTTCCTGCTCAACGTTTCAGTAAAGCAAGGTCGCATTGTACAAAAGTGCAGAGGCATACATAATGAGCTAATGAGTTTTCTTGTCGAGGACGAGGTCTGGCTAATCCTCGAACAGGAAGAGCTCAACTTTCACATAACTGAGCAGAGGTTGGATCTCCCAGATACGTGGTGGACTGATAGCCGTTTGTAAAAGTGAGATCCACGGGCAACCTGCTGGACTGGATGTATTAATTTTACGTTTTTATAGGTTTGTGCAGGTACAGATATAAGTTTGGGCTGTGAATCATGGGATCCATGACTGGGAAAATGAAACCTCGAACGTGATGGTAAGGTTAATCGGCTAAATTACCTAATCAGGCAATGTGGGATTGTGGGCTGCAAAAATCCAGAATGGGACCTTACTTGTACTTTGGTTAAACTTCAGAAGTCCAGTGAATCCTCCCTTAATGGAAAATCTGGTTATTCATTGCCAAACATAATCTAACCCCGCAAGATTAATATAATTTTTATTGTGTTTAATTAATTAATTGCTCTGAAAGTAGGCTTAAATAGTAAAAAGGAGTCTCTTTATTTAGATAAGAACTATAGTTAATAACAATAAAGGGATGCTTCTAAAATTAAATACACTAATATACATTGCCTGTTACATCCCATGGAAGGGCTATTACATAGCCAACGTTATACATCAGGAAGTGTCTTTACAATTACCTGGGATTTCAGCTACAAGCTTCAGCATGTACACAGCAATAACATTCCAGTTGTAAATAATGTATTAGAAATCATATGATAACTGACTTATAACATTTTTAAGGTACGTTGTGGTGTGTTTTTCAGCAAAGTATTCAGAGACATCTGTTTCTTAACTATACAGCTTATACCCACTTATTCCTCAATTTCGTAGTGAAACAGGGGTGTTCTGTTGCTCTAGTGTTGGTTAAACGCATTTATGAATTACAAGCATTATCAGTCAAGGTAAGCTCCGAGGAACAAAATTTTATCTTCTCTCTTTTACGTTCCTTCATAGCCAAAAATTAATTTGATAATAAGAGTTGGCCTCAATTTCTTTGTACATCTTCATAAAAACTGGATGAAAACATTTCAATAGAGACTCATACAGCTGTATTTGGACAAAACAAAACGCACAAGACAGTAGATAAAAGAATAAAGAATACTAGAAAGTGGAGATAAATGATGAGTGTAGCATTTCCCTGAATTATTTTGGAATTTTTTCTTTGGGGATTTTTCTAGCATCAGATTAATGGCGTACAAAGTCAGTGTTTGCGAAACATTACTTTAAAGAGCAGGCCTTGCATATGAAGCCAGTTGGGCTCTAGTCCCCCTATTGGCAGTGAGAGAAATGGTCCAAGAAATTTCCAGTTCAGCTATTTCATTACTTGCTTATCTACAAATATGGGGTGGCATGTATTTGATTTAGCTATTTTCACAATTATCAACTAGGTCAAAAGTAACATTTTCAGGCTTTCAACTATACAGTATCTTTAATAACTTTACTGAAGTTTAGGCGAATTATCGAAGCAATCTTAACTATTAATCTAGACGCGATAAGTAACCCTTTTATTTTGTTGCATTACTTGTACTTAAAATGTCCCCTTTCTTTTTCATCAATAGCATTCCACCAGTGCCGGAGTCAGCAATGTGAATATCAGGGGAGATTCGTAAAATATATAGAATTTCAAAAACTAAAGTTTTGGCAATATGGATAAGATTGACTTTAAAACTGAAAATAAGACTATATGACGCTTCTTACCACTTTTTAATAGATGGTTCCATGACTTTGTTAAGATCATGCATTCATTGAAGCAAAAGAAAATAGGAAAACCTAAAAAAAGATAAAGATGAATTTCGCTGGTGGGTGTCGAGTAAATCAAGCTTCTGGGGAAGAAGTAATATGAACCTTAAGTGAGTATAAACATAAGAATTTTTTTTATTTATATTCTATTTTTTATCAATTAAATATATAAATTATATCCTAAATCTTCCAAATTTATTCTGGCCAACTATATAGGAGGTGAGTTTGAGTAAAAGAAGTGATAAATATCTCTCCACAAGTAAAAATAAATCAGATTAATATATACCTCTTTTTTTTGATGCATGGAAGTTGCACAAAGATTAGCTGCTCTGGTAAAATATTTTGCTCTTCCATTCCTTAGCTTTACAGAATGAGAATGTATACTGACTTTCAACTATTACATTAGAAAACTATACGCACTGTCCTTAAGTAACTGCTGATAACACTCTATGTCGGTTAGAATTTAGGAATCCAAAGTTTCCCAAAATTCATATACACAATCTCTTAAAAACCTTACATTAAACAGAAGAAAGTATACCTTATCAACGCCCCAAGTTAAATAGACCTTTTAGCATCTAATCAAGGGAAAGTTCTTGCCTGAAATATCTAACAATAAGTCGCTTTAATCGTAACTCATATACATAAATTTGTATTTATTTTTGACTTCTCAACATTGACTTTCCACGATGTTAACGTCTTAGGTTAGAATATAATGTTGGGTTTTACATCATATGCTGGGCCTGTGATTCCAGTTATTGTGTGGGAGTTTTGGTTTATAGTACATGTTCAATTGCAGGGGTGGTAAAATCTCTAGACTAGAAGCTACTTTTGGAAACCAAACCTTGACACCTAGACTGTTGGGACACTGTCCGAGACGAACGTTCTTGCTCTGTTACTAAAAGAGCTGAAATAAAAAAAATTGGGATATAATATGATTTTTTGAAAATAGAAGATCTTGGGAATGTTATATAAAGTTAAAAGAAGGCCACATATTCTGAATCAAAGGACATGAAAGAAAAAAAATTAGTGGGTTTCCTTAATAAAAAGGATCTTGCAGATATCATAAAGGAATTATGTACTATTAGCAATAGAATTGCAGGATTAATTATCAAACTAAATAAGAAATACAAATTGGAGATAATAAAAACATACATACTTTAGGGGAAGAAATATAAATAAACAATCGTGATATTATAAAGATCTTTTATATAAAACAGAATATAGAAAATGGACTCGGAGAAGCCCAGATGGAGAAACAGAAAGCAGAATACGTTTTATTTCAGTGAAATTTTAATTTAGCTAAAGAAGTAATAGTATTGAAGAAGTTAAAGTCAATGGACCATAGAATAATAAAAATCTGAATTTATCTAGATCTAAGGAAAGAAAGAGATAACAAATTCTAAGAAGTAATACAGTTATATGAGAACAGTCGGATGAGTATATTTTCGCAATACAATACAGATATTCCCAGCTACTTGATGAAAGAGGAGCAGTTATAGACGATATATACAATAATTTAACCAAATTTGTATTAGAGTCAGTACGATAGATAAGTGGAAAAGTTCCAAGGGAATATCAAGGAAAACTATCAGCAAACACCAAAAACGTTATGAAGAAAAGATTTGAAATGACGGTCAAATCCAAGAGAGATCAAATACTTTAAAATTAGTAGAACTAGAAAAGAAAATAAAATAACTAAAACCCCAAGATATTCCTAAACACAATCAGGCGAAAAGTGAGGAGGAACTAAAGAAGGGAAGAAGCGTCGAATTGATGAAAAGAAGACTTGGAACAGGGCATCCACAGATATTCAATTTAAAGGAGGAAGATATGAATATCATAAAAAAGATGGTGTGATAAAAATTGTAGTGGGTTTCTATAAAATGCTATACAGCAGTAATATAAGAGATATCTTCACAAAAAGAAAAAAAAAATACCTGAGCCCTACCAAACGTAACAGTAAGAGAAGTGAAGAAATCATCAAAATTAATAAAAAGCCGCAAAGCAACAGGAGAAGACAGCCTAACAATTGATTTGAAAATAGATGTAGAAGATTGGTCAGTGAAATTCGCTAAACTTTACACAAAATGTGTACTGGAATGCACTGTACATGCACCTTAGAAAAACATTAGTATTTTAGTAATTAACAAAAAGGGAGACATAAAAGGCCTGAAAAATTAACACTCAAATAGTTTACTCAAAGTAATAGGTAAAATGTTTACAAAGTTCATATTAGGCTTAATAGAAAGACAGCTAGACTTTGGTCAACAAAGAGAGCAAAGCAGGCTTCAGAATCGGCTATTCAACAACTGACCATATACGTGTAATTAACTAGCGAATGGAATAATCAACAGTTTTTGTCAGACCAGTATGCGTGGCATTTGTGTAATATGAAAAAGCTTTTGATTCTGTCAAAACCTCAGCAGTAATAAAAAGTGCTTCAAAGGTGAGGAATACATGAATCATATGTTAGAACACTTGAAGATATCTGTACAGGAAATCCGGCAATCCTAATACTACAAAAAGATTGTGAGAAAATTCTGATTTAGAGAGGAGTTAGACTGAGAGACCCCATCTCGCATAAATTATTCACAGCATGCCTAGAAGTCTTGAAAATTTAGATTGGGAAAATGTAGGAATTAATGTTATCTAAAATCTTTAAGATTTGAAAATGACAGTTCTATAGTAGTAAGTGAATCACGGGAAGAATTGCAACAGTTGATAGAAGATTTGTATAGAGGATGCAGAAATGTAGGACTGAAATGAATATTAGCAAAATTAAGACGATGTTTAAAGAAAATGCAGATAGACCACAAATAAGAGTTTTAGACGAACCTCTAAAGATTATTAATGAATATACATAATTAGGACAAATTGGGCATAGGACCGAAATTAAGAGAAATATAAGCATGGGATGGGGAGCTTTTAGCAAACAAAATGAGATTATGAAAAGGAAACTGCCATTTTTTGTTTTTTTTTTTAAAGAAAATTATTTAATCAGATGGTCCAATAGTACTAACTTATACATCACAAACTTGGAGCCTTACTAAAGCCTTAGAACATAAGCTAGTTACAACTCAGAGAGCTATGGAAAGAATAATGAGGGGAATAACACAGAGACAGAAAAAGAGCAACATGGATACAAGAGCAAACTAAAGTAAAGGATATTCTAACAATATGTAAAACTGAATTTGGGTAAGACGTATAGGGAAAATGACAGTTGATACATGGACATTAAGAATAACAGTATGGGTCCCTGGAGAAGGCCAAAGAACCAGGGAATAAAGAGAAGACGATAGATTGACGAACTAAGAAATTTTGCTGGTATCAAGTGCCATAATAGAACATAAATAAACGCGAATGGAAACACATGTCTAAGGTCTTCGTCGGGCATTGGACTAGTTCAGGCTGATGACGAAACTCAGCGATGTCATTCAAGATATGTCTTCCTGAATCCAGATACTGTAAAAAATTGGAACATTTGTTGTTAAATTTAACATTATATATAGCTTTGGGTAGTTTCATGAAGCCTTATACTGTACTGATTCTCTCTCTCTCTCTCTCTCTCTCTCTCTCTCTCTCTCTCTCTCTCTCTCTCTCTCTCTCTCTCTCTCTCTCTCATCTTCTTATTGTATATTTATGTATGATAATATTTCTCCTGTTTCTTAAACGTACATTGAAACTGATATAAAGTTCCATTCGTCAAATAAATAGATTAATAAATCGTTAGATGAATAGCTACTACGAATCGAATTCTTTTCCTAATTAGATTTAAGAAGGCTCTATCATGCGTTTGTCTTGAGACATCTGGAAACTGAAACAGTGACCGAGAAACCACATATCAAAAGCACAAGAAACTTTTGGTTCACTGATCATTTGCAATTTCAATCGGTTTCACGACTGACGAGATGAAAAGTTCAAACTCACTGCAACTTTGATTTTTGAACAGGTTGAATTAAGTTCCGTCTCAGTTTACGTTACTTATGTAATACCCGCTGGAGGTTATATATAGTTATAACTCATATGTTGACTCCATATAGAAAATGAGAAATTTGATTTAAGTGATTAGCACAAGTCTGCCAATAAAATTATTCGGTTTTATAGTATAATAGGAAAAAAAAAATATACATTGTAAAAAGTATAGTATCTGACCTAACACTTCCTTTTTTACAGGATAAGTGTTTCCAATATCCTAAAAATAATGGACACACGTTAAGGCAGCCAACGGAACGACCTCATTTCTCTGACCGGGAAGAAATACAGCCACTAAAAGTCCACCGGTTTACCTCTCCATCATCAGAATTAGGAAGTTTGAGCACGCGTAAGTGAACATATAATTTCTGGGTTGTTTGCATTTTAATAGACTAAAGCTTTTCTTGAGGTGTTGACGAAAATATAGGAGGAGATATGGAGATAATAAATGGTCCTGCTGGATAGTTTCAGGATATATAACGTAATCTAGTTTCTGTTTTTCTTTTCTTTAACTGATCATCTATCAAAACATATCATAAAGATGCGGAGGGAATTCCATAGTCCTAAAAGCAAGCTGTTTTTATCAGATTTTTTCGTAACGTAATATATACAGTAATTTCGATTAGAATCGATCCCTTCTTGTGAAATAATTATTTTAGTCCATTGACAGTGGCTAAGCTCCTGACATCTGAATGTTGTTAAGTCAATCAGGAAATTCATTTACAAGTTAACTCTCTCTCTCTCTCTCTCTCTCTCTCCTCTCTCTCTCTCTCTCTCTCTCTCTCTCTCTCTCTCTCTCTCTCTCTCTCTCTCTCTCTCTTTTATCATCATCTGATATCGGTGTGATTTTTTTGGTGGGATTTTTCTTGAAATTACAATGATTGGCTTTGTAGGTAGTAGGTTGCCCATGGCACCAGTCACCCATTGAGATGCTACCTCTAGAGAGTTTTTGGATCCTT
>NC_090744.1:78546133-78566133 GCF_036898095.1 Palaemon carinicauda | reverse complement strand
ATTTTACATTAAACATACGAATGTAGAAACAAGGCTGATAAAAATCAAATAGAAAACTACGTTAATTGATATTATATATATATATATATATATATATATATATATATATATATATATATATATATATATATATATATATATATGTGTGTATATATATATATATATATATATATATATATATATATATATATATATATACACACACACATATATATATATATATATATATATATATATATATATATATATATATATGTGTGTGTGTGTGTGTGTGTGTATATATATATATACACACACACACACGCACACACATATATATATATATATATATATATATATATATATATATATATATATATATATATATATATATATATATATATGATGGCTTCCTGGTGGGAGCACCAAAAATATAATTTATGATGATGGCTCCCGGGACTAGGCACCAAAAGTATATCATGCTATGGCTCGTGTCTGGGAACCAAACATATAATAAAATACATATGTTACTACAAGCTATTCAACCTCTAGAATTCCAAACTCACCTGTTTGTTTTTACGTAATATTTGTTATACCTGGAAATATTAATACCCAAACTATAAGGCAATTAAATAACTCAAAGACAGCAATATATAAAACATTGAATATCCAAAGATCTCTTAAGAACACTAAAAAAAAAAATGGGTAATTATTCTTAAGTTCTTAACAAGATACAAGTGAATATTATTTCAAACATTGGTGATTGAATTAATACACTTTTTTAGAAAAATAAATATATTCCATACAAATTACAACACTTTGAAAATAATTTACATAAAAGGAATAAATCACTCAAAATATTAATTCTGACCAAACATATCTCAAGACAAAAATTTTACGATCGGAAAACTATATAATTACTTAACTTTAAGTATTAATTATGAATAAACCTTAGACTAAGACAATAGAAATACTTGTGGAAATTAGAAAATCACTTGTTTTACTTGAAATTAAAGTTTAAGTTTGACACTTAATGAAAATAGATAAGCAGATCACAATACAAGAACCTATCACCCTCCTATAAAGTGTTCACAAAACTTACAGAGAATTTTTATATGTATTCACTACAATTACGAAAACTCATCACACCAACGCTTCGATTTCTCATTGAACACTTTTAAAACAATATCCTGAGCTGCATGCGATAGTTAGAGAAAGAGGAATATGACTGTGTCTTAAGGCTTGAATTCTCTATATATAAATATGCACCCCTGGGGTCGCCTTTATATATAAAACTTAGCTACCTCCAGAATGTTCTAGGAGAGCAAGTTCTGGAAGCTTGGGGGCTGGGCTGAGGCATCAGAGCTACCAAGTGTTGCTCTCTCAGACGGTTACTCACCCACAGGGAGACGAAGCCTGGGTTTCCTTGGCAACTATCACGCACAGCGAGGCGACTCTCTGTCAGATAGCTCTACCCACCTTTTGTCCTCGAAATAGAAAAAAGAAGATATCATCTTATCACTAGTTTTTTTACCAATTTTTCAAAGCACAATGCATATTGTGTATTCTCTCACAAACATGACACAATACATCATAAAAATATAAAAGAACATTACATAATTCCTGGTTCCTATCTTATATGGTCACGTGACACTCTTAAAGAGCTTACGTACGACTTTGTATCAAAATTATGTGAAATAAAAAAGTTAATTCTTAAAAATAAGGTAAATGTACATGTACTGATTTCAATAAAAAATACAATGAAATTATCGTCAAAAGTCTTACGTAGTTTACATAATAAATTTGAATCTACACGAGAAGAAATCATCTTAAGAGCTGGTTAACCTCTCTTCCCTACATAAATAAATTATAAATGAAATCATTATCAAACTACTATATCCAGTCTAGACCAGCTTTGAAAAATAGCTCACCCCAAAAAAGAGTATCTATTTCGGGACTAAATCCATCAATTCAGCCCGGGATAAATAATTTGCAAAAATATTACCTTTACCTGGTATATGCTTTACATCAATGCAATACGTTTGTAAACATCATGACCACCTAGTTAACCTATGATCATCATTTTTCATCTTATTCAGAAAAGTTAAAGTATCATGATCCAATGTCACTGTAATCTCTTCACTAAGAATAAAAACTTATTCATTGCTGCGATCAGCGCCAGCAGTTCCATTTCAACTGTCGAGTCGACTTGTTGTTACCTCTTCAGCTTCAACGTTAGGAAGCAAACAGGGTTAAGAGTTCTCTCCTTATCTTCTTGCAATAAGACAGGTCCGATCAAGTTGTGTGATGAATCAACTTGGATAAGAAATTTCTCGTTGAAATCCAGGGCTTGAAGTATCAGTCTCGAAGTTAATATGGCCTTCCTCAGATTTTTCCTCTTTCCTGGTATCTAGACAATATTGGTCTGGTCACTGCTCTCATCCAAAATCTGGAATGGTTCTGGGAACTCGTTGGCGAGGAGGAATCGCCTTGCTGATGCGTAGACCAACACCTACCGTCCTATCCTAAACTGTCTGTTCTCACTCTTCATACCAAACCTTTTCTTCGTTCATCGTTGACTTGTTGTCTTCATGCCTTATAGGGAAAATGTCCATAATAACAATAAAAAACAGCAACAACAACAACAATAATAACAATAATAATAATATTAATAATAATAATTCAACTTGCCAGTTCTTTTCCTTAAATCCTTAACATTTCCTTCATCAGTTTCCTCTTGATCTTCCCTTTTTTCTCTTTGGTCCTTTGCTGAAGGGTCCTCCAACCTGTCTGTTTGTATTCTTTACACCAATCCCTTTCTTCATTCGTCCTTGACTCGTCGTCTTCACACCTTCTAGGGATAATTTCCTTTTCTCGGCGATTATTTCCATAAAATTCTTAACATATTCTCCTTCGTTTCCTCATGGACCTCCCCTTTTTTTAAACATTTTAATAGTTCCTCGTATTTCCAGAACAAATACTATTTCATTTGGGCTACATCCCATGCTTTCTTTAAAAGTATTATGTGCCTCGAATAACATAAACAGTAGTCTGATATCCTAATCATTCCCCGTTTCGTTGCAGAACTTCGTTAACATACATTTTAACGTTTGATGACACCTCTCTGATGCACCTATGGTCTCCAAATGATAAGCAGTTGACAGTTGGTGTTTTACATCCAACAGTTTCCTTACGTCCTGAAATAGTTTTGATGTGAAATTCATTCCGCTGTCAATTTAAACGATATACGGTATACCAAACTTAGTAAAAAAGTCTAGTAACTTCTCTACGATTACTTTAGCACTGATGTTCTTGATGGGTATTGCCTCTGGGTATCTCGTTACTGGACACATCAAGGTTAACATATGTTCCTGAGTTTTTTCGTATATGGCAAAGGACGAAAAAAGGTAGATCATTACATTGCCGAAGGATTCTCCTCACACTTCCATTGTGTGTAGGGGAGATTTCTTAATGTACTCGTTTGGCTCTACAGTCATTTGACATACGTGATATGCACGGCAAAACTGGCTCACATCCTTATGCAAGCCAGACCAGAAAAAGTGTTTCGTTATCTTCTCCATCGTTTTCCTTATCCCCATATGTCCTGTCTCGAGCACGATGGCGATCACCTGTCTACTCACCAGTACGGGAATTAATATCTGCTGATATATCCTCCATTCAGCATTCCTAGTGATACCGACGGGTCTATGCTTCCTCATAAGCAACACATCCTTACTATATTAATAGGTTGGAGAATGCTGAGCTTCCATATCGTCCCCCCACACAGTACAATAGCACTGACAACGTTGCATCCTTTCGTTGCAAATCTATCAGCCTTTTCCTATTCACTTGTCCTACTTCTAGCATTTAATTTTCTATTTCCTTCAGGGACATTTCTTCTTTGTCCTCTTATCCGCTTATCTTTCATTCATATTCGTTCGGGCCTACTCGGGATTTCTCTTCTGGGGTACAATCAAGGGAATCCCCTTCGTCAGAAAAAAAGTTCATTGCTCCTTGGTTTTTCTTTTTTTTAATTTTCAGCTCCTTTTTTCCTTATCTGGGAAACAGATAAGGGTATTCGTTCTCGAGTTCAGGCATAGAATTATAATTCATTGGTTTCTCTGTTACAATGTCACAAGGCACAAACGGCTCTCCACCAACCTCATTAACCGGCAGGACTTCTACTCCTTCGACAGCTAATGAATCCTTCACCTCAGAGTCAAAATTATCTGTCACCAACTCGAATGACAATTTTATACAGCAAATAGAGGTAAACTCCTCACCTCCTATTTCCTTCAAAATAACCCGGTTCCCTGTGAGAGACTGTTCCACCAATGGGTGTACTTCTCATACTACCACACTATGGTTACAACCTGTGTCGTGCAATATCCTGACCGGGGTTTGCTCACTCCTGTCTATTGCTGCTAAGATACCTTCATAAATATATGGTTTAAAGGTACCCAAGCTGTTTGGGTTTGTCCTGTTAGTCATGTAAGCGTTGGCTGGTTTACTTTCCTCTTCATCCTTTCCCGATTGCTTCTTCGTCTTCTCATTCTGTGAAGTCGAATTATCCTTAATCACTTGTGCACCTGCTTTCGGTTTGTTGTGCAACACTCCTTACTATTATGGCCTCTCTGCCACACTTAAAACAGACAATATTACCCTTCTGTACGTCTTTCACGATACTTGAAAGAGGAGGATTCGATGATTGTTGTTGTGGTACTATCACATTCTGCTTAGGAATAGTACTAGTGCTCTGTTGAAATTGTTCGAGTAGTTATTACTGAACTGGTATCCATGGTTCAGCAAATACTTGACACTTAGTCAGAATTACGGTTGAAACTTCGTGCCTGAGGAGGGTTTATAACTGATAATATAATCTTGATTCAGCAAAGTGGCTTTATCAAGTTTCTTCCCCTATCTCTCTCTTAAGTACGTTCGAATGTGTTTCAGGAATTCTTTATAGATACTGCTCTAGTATCATCAGTTCTTCCAAATAAGCCATCTCCTTTACGTTAGCAGCGTCTGTCTATCTCTTAATACATCATCGCACCTTATAAGCGTAATCCAGGAGGATCGTTCTCTCCTCCTTTCTCAAACTTCGGAACCTTTCATTATAAAATTCAGGGGTCATCTGATACACTTGCAGCACGCCTCCTCTCCACTTCTTGATACTCCTTCCCTGGTCCTGAGATAAGGAAAACACTGAGGCCTTTCCCAAAAAGCATACTCTGCTATAACACAGACCATTTATCTTCTGGCAATTTCCTCGTCGATGTGACCGTTTCGAAAGGATCAAAGAACTCATCTGAAGCCTCTTCTATGAACTTTGGAGTCAACCTTTGGGCATCCGACACATTAAACATGGAACATGCCTAGTAGGAGTCGCCTCTGTCTGCGTTGCTCATTGTGCATGAGTCTGTAACAGCCCCGGATCCCTCACATGTATATTTTCTTCTCTCTCTTCTTCTTCTCCCCTTGCTTCCATTGCTTTCGAACGCCGTCTTTCTTCTCTCTCTCGCCTTGTTTTCATTAACCTTGCGTGTCCTGCTTTTTCAGGCTATCTTTCTTCCCGTCTTGCTTCTATTTCCTTCGCATGCCGTGTTTCTTCCATCACTTTCTCTTCCTGTCTTGTGTCATCTTCAAATAAATTCTTCTCTGCTTCAACTTGTCAAATCTTAGCTTCTACATCCCTATCTGCTTTCATACCTTTAGTTTGTTGGCCAACTGGTCCTTGCTTTGCTAAAAAATCTTCCTCAGAATCCTCCAACAGTTCACGAGCTGTTACAATATTTTCTTCCAACAACAATCCCAAAAATTATCAATGCTTCTAAGGCTAAACACTTAATTTGGGCTTTAATCATAACGCTCGTTGCATGGCCACCACATACCATTAAGATAAAGAGCCACTGAGCTTCACTTACATTAAATACTGACAATTCCTGAACATTTGGGTTATTCAAAATTTCTCTGATATTAAACTGTGCCTTCTTGTAATTCAACAATATTAAACATCTCTCCAAAAAAAAAAAAAAAAAACAATCCAAACTAGATATACACAAAATATTATCAACTCTCTATTGTTTAAGCATTTAAGCATTTCTCGGAAGGAGTATCATGAAACTAGTCAGGACTTAATCTTATATTTCATATTTCTATTTTCCCTGTGGTTCTTCTGTATCTGTCCATTACGTTTCCCTGTGTTTTACACACACACACACACACATATATATATATATATATATATATATATATATATATATATATATATATATATATATATATATATATATATATATATATATATGTGTGTGTGTGTGTGTGTGTGTGTGTGTATGTGTGTGTGTGTGTATGTGTGTGTTTGTGTGCGTTTGTGTGATTTTGTGTCTGCGTGTGTATGCGTGTGAATTCATATATCCCAAAAAGCAGTCCTGGTCAAATAGCTCATTTTTAAGAAGATTTGTTGAATGTGAGTGAAAGGTGTGAGGCAGCACGGAGTGATAAAGGCCTGAATAGTATAGAAAGAGAATGAGGATGTTCATAGAAGTAATCTTTGTAGATTTAGACAAGGCAGTTAGGGGTTTGAAGAAAATTCAAGGATTTGATATAAATACATGAGAAATGTTATAGTCTAGCAGTGAGTGCCCTGATGAGATTGAGTTTCAAAGTAATAAGAGAAATGAATAATCATCATTTTGTGTAAACTTGAAGTGAATGATGGTGCTAGAAGCAAATTCTACGTGCGATGTACATCATCTTTCAGTATACCAAAGATGGCTTAAGACAGTGTTTTAAAATAAATGATTAAGGCAGTTGATGAAGATACACTCTAATATGAAAATTTAAGGAAAAAGGTTGTATATGGAACAATTTAACCTTTTTCTTTTAGTAGTTATAAAGGGATTGCGAATTATGGTAAGAAAGGACCATGTGGATAATACAGTGTTGTTCGCTGTAAACAGATTTTGATGTGGTAAGGAAGCATGTGTCAGAATATCAAAATAGGTTTGGTGTAAAATTTATCATAAGACAAGTATGGATTATTTTTCCATAGCTGATCAATATCTTTATATATTTAGTGCTACAAGAATTGAATGAGAAAACGATTAATGGGTTGATGGTGAAATGGGAGATTTTTTTTTCAGATGAAACTCTTGTCTAAATATTTTTTTCTCATGTTCTTAGCAACCAGTCTGAGGATCATATGCTGGAATTATATCTGCTATCTGAATATGCATTATCATTGGAATCTTTAAAGGACTATCATTAATTCTCTTCACTTCTACCATTTTTTCCTTCCTTTTTCCTTTCCTTTTGAATACAGGGCTCTATATCCCGTGCTGGGACCTGTAAGGCCATTCAATGGCTAAATGCAGAGTTATAGCAGAAGAATATGAAGCAAGTGCCACTTGGTCCTGAAGGATTAGCGTCAATGTCCCCTAATTAATGACTATAGGGCACAGAATCGTGTTACTAACGACACTAACAAATAGGAAATTTGTTGTGTCCAAAAACTATACTTATTTTTATGGTATTCTTTTAGGCTCTTTTGCTATAATATCTTTTCATACTTGTGAAGGAGAGGTAGCTGATTTTTATCAAAGGTTTTCTGCTTTTCAAGTATCTAGGTATCTAGTTTTACGAAATATTTGTGATTACGGTTCGATAAATTTACTTTAGGTGTCTACCTTAAAAACTTGCATATATTCTATACTACTTAAAATTTTCAGCGCATATCCCTTCTCAAGAATATGATGATGATAATATTTGCCTTAAAATATTTTCAAGATGATTATAAAAACCTGAGAGAAATTTTCATAAATGTACTCTCTCAATAATTAACAACGAAATTTATAAAGTTTATTATAGAAAACGTGAAATCAATTCACATCAGCTATTACGTTTATCAATGGTATAAAGATTTTATATTAGAATATGAAATTCGCATCGTTATAAAAAGAATATATATAGAAATTTTTGCTGGATATATGAATAAAATGAATAAATGTAGATTCAATACTAGAATAAAAATGATAAATTCAAAAATACATAGCTTTATTCATTATATTTCCAACAGCCCTGCATGGTATACAAGTCTTCTCCGTTAATAAAAAGGAAAAATTAATAAACCATTCTAATTAAGGCCTGACACTGAATGGAAACCAAACCCATACACCTAAAGGTCAAATGTCACTTCCTCAATATTTTTGTCTTTTTTTCTCACCATAAGAATTTTGCTTTAATGGAAAGGAATATTATGGTTTCTGTTTTATATCGTTAGCGATTTAGGAAAAAAAAAGAATAAAAGATATCCCCTTATATATAGAAATTTTATATTTCGTATGCATACCTTAATTAAGATCATTTTCTCATTGCTCGTAAAGTTTATTCAATCTAAGTTTTCTTTGTTTTTTTCTAAAGTTTCATATACTCTTTATTCCCCTGTTTGGATGTGGATAATTCCATTTAAAACTCTTAAAACGTTACAATTAAAAGTTCATCTTCGTTTTAGTCTTTGAGGTAAAATATAAGCAACGTATGTTTAGAACTATATTTATATGTTGAAAAATGGATTATATAAAAATGAATAACAATTACGTAAGGTTGACCTAATCTGATACACGAAAAATAAATATATTTTTCTCACTATTTTTCACATCTTTACTAATACAACTAATACAAGTACACCCATTTCATAGCAATATTGTACTTACGCTACTATTGATGGCTTTAAAAATTTGAGAGTAAATGAGGATGAAATATTTAATTTAGTTAATTCAGTAAATAAGCTGATAATATATAGGCTTACCTTGATCACTCTATAAGTTCTAATATCATATACCATATAATTTAAGTAAATAAAATTTCTGATATTTAACTTCAGCTCTTGCTATACGGTTTCATTAAAAAGGACTCAATTTTATTTTTCTCATTTTCATACGGTTTGGTCTACTGATTCAAGTATCCAATGCAATTTTCATAAAATGAATCAACAACAATTTTAAAATGCCCTGCATCTCTCCCTTTCTCTTCTAAATCTCTAAGCATCATAACTGTTGTAGTTGGGATGCCATAATGTCCTATTTTGAGTACTACTTAATCAAAATGGTGTGGTGGTTTAAATTTTCTTTTAAGTGATTAAGGAAAAGGGAGCATAATTCAAAGACTACTGTCATCGAACAATTATCAATTCATTATGATTTTCATAGGAAATGGGGGGCACATGACGTACAAATTCCATAAAGGTGGACATTAGTATATCCTCCCACCAAGATAGTGATTATGGGGTGGGGGGGGGGGGTAGAGATTCGAAGTGGGGCACTATGTGGGTGAGTGGGGGGATTTATATCTGCTCACACTATTCATATCTGCAGTTTATATCTCATTGAACAGGTTCCAAGGAGTGTAATACATTGTGCGAGACAGACTTTGGCCCTCTTTTTGCGATTCCATTATCTCCTTGATCGACGAGAGACAAAATAAGAGTAATAAATGCTTTCTCTTTATTCCACATTTTACTAGAACGTAATAGCAGCAACCTCTCCATGTCAGTCACTGTATGTACTGACACTTAACTCAGCAATAAATAATGAACGTGTGTTTAGTGTACCGACAGTACCAAAATAGTGACAGTAATTCTAATGACTTATCCTTCAGAAGTATTAGCATAAACTAATATCCAATAATGGTGTTGCTTAGAGTGGAGAGAGATAAAGGTAGGGTTTTGGCCGGTGTTTTGCTTTGAAGTTTCTTTTTGGAACTTACAAGGAAATGCATAATGTAACATTCAACAACTAATATGTCATTCCTTTAAAGTGGCTGGTCTTGAAAAGTCATATCTCCCTTTCAGAGTGAGTTTAAGAATGACACTTAAAAAAAAGAAATCCAGAATTTATTTCAAGCGGTATATTTGCAAAAACTTACACCTAAATAAAGCGATACTTATTAAACCTATTGCATAACTTGACTAAATATTAAATTAGTTGGTAGTTGATCAACTGGACCCACCACGAGTATTCCTGTGAGAGTATCACTCAGGGTCTTGGAAAAGACGTCATCGGCTGTCATAGCCTGCTTCAGTATTAGATAAGATTAAGTGAGTATTGTAAACAGATTCTATGCCCCCGCACTATACTGTACACAGGGCTAAATTCAAATATAATCAAAAGGTGTGAAACAAGTAATCTTTTGATAATTTTATTTCTATTTAATTTTACCACTATAGTAAAAAAAAAATCAGTTTTATCTCTGTCTCATTGAATTCATAAGAGAATATACACTTAATTTAGCGGGTTCATCCTTGAACAAAAGTCAGAAAAAAAGGTATAGGAAGTTGAAAAAAGACAAAAAAACAAAAAACATTTCTTTTTTTTTTTACCGAAAATATTCTCCACTTAATAGACGAAAATCCTACATAAATTCTAAAATGAAAACATGATAAACATCCTTGGTCTAAAACACAACAATAATAATAATAGCAATAATATCATTAATGAAAACCACGAAACACTCTATAACATATATATTCTCAAACCAGTAAATGTCAGGTACCACAGAATTGTCACAAAAACCTGGGAAAGATTCCAAAAACATTTACACAGAACTTGCAACAACAATTGAGGAATAACCGACACTCAAAACGAGCATTTCTGGTGGAAAAAGATAGCTCCTTTCATTGCTCAGGATGAACCAAATCAAGAGTATCAAAATAGAACAGTAAAAAAAAAGTAGACACAAATAAATAAACAAGCCCCAGAAAAGCAATAACCAGGAAAACAGGCTGGCAAGAGAACTTACCTCCTAGAAGCCAACAAGGCATGATGATGGGAAAAACAACAAAAACATTTCCGAACCTAGTGTTTATTATCATTAGAAAGTTCAACATAATAGCTATTACCTATAATAAAAATAATCATAATCATGATAATGTAGTAATTTATATTATTATTATTATTATTATTATTATTATTATTATTATTATTATTATTATTATTATTATTATTATTATTATTATTATTATTATTATTATTAAAAAAGTAATAATTTGTCTGATATACTAAATGCATGAGATAGGAGATTCCAGGATTGATTATGGACGGAAAATTGACTTTTGAGGAGCACATTAAGCCTTTTTATTCTTAAACTGAAAAAAGGTAGGAATGACATGGATTATTCTATATATAAGATTGATATATTTTAATATTGGGTGCATAAGCAGCATTACGTATTGATTTGAGATATTTTTTGATATATAAAGAAATAATACGCTGTAACATTACAATTTTTTTTTTATTCTGTTTAGAGATTTTTATTTACACCATAAAAGATAAAGAGAAAAAAAACATAAAATTTTTCCCTTTTTTCTCAATAAAGCAGCAAACCCATGTGGAAAATGATAAATAGTTTTTCGAAGATAAAAGTATTTCAATGATTGTTATCAATTATTCTTGAGAGAGAGAGAGAGAGAGAGAGAGAGAGAGAGAGAGAGAGAGAGAGAGAGAGAGAGAGAGCGAGAGAGAGAGAGAGAGAGAGAGAGAGAGAGAGAGAGAGAGAGAGAGAGAGAGAGTTTGATTTGGCAATTAAAATAACCGTATTTTGTATTTTTGGCACTTGAACGTTACTATGCTCTCAAAAGTCGGTGAGCATATATATATATATATATATATATATATATATATATATATATATATATATATATATATATATATATATATATATATATATATATATATATATATATATATAAATATATATATATATATATATATATATATATAATTGTGGCTGACATACTGCGCTTTTATACTTTCTTAGAGACGAGTTGTGTTGGTCTCTGCCGTTACAGGCGAGACGTAAGGTTTGTTGTATAAATATTAATGAATAGATGTATCTTGTCATGAGTCTATTTCAGAGGACATTTTGCTAATTTTGTATGTTTTGTGTGTATTGATTATTTAGTTAGGTAAGATTAGGGTTTATTCATGTTTATGATTGTTTCTGGTTAGACTTAAGGTATTGTTTTTGGGGCCCGCTCTAGTTGAGCACATAATCTTGATGTTTAGTGATTAAGTTTTGGGTATTTATTTTTGCATGGAATTAAGTTTGTTCCTGTAGGATTAAGTATTTCCTTGTACATTTTCATGTATGTTCATTTAAGTCTTTGAGATGACTTGGTACAAGGTTATTTTAGTTTTTAAGGTCTTAGTCTTAAGGTATTAATTTGTTATTAAACTTTGTTCATTTTCTTGGTGTTTGACTGTTGCCTCCCCATTCTCTGTACTTGCATATTTACCGCCAACTATCTCATTTAATATCCAACAAAGAATCTGGGTCACGGCCTACCCAAAACGGGTCGTGACATTGTGGCGACCGTGACAGGATAGTTTGCGGGTGCATACAGAGATTGTGGTGGTGGAGCATCACTGAGGCTTTCGGTCATTGTTTGATATGTGTGTTTTTGTAAATTAGTTTTTTTCATAATGGAGGGTGTTGTTTTTGACCCAAGTGTTTTTTTAGGGTCCGTAGATTTTGCTCAGTATGTCCATGTATTGAGTAAGAATTATTTGTTGCAATGTGCTCGGTGGTTAGGTCTAACTTTTGAGGCCTCAGCTACTCGTGCTTAGATGCTGGAATTGGTAGTGTCCAAGTTGCCCTTGCCTGCTAGTGATGAGGAAGGAGTAACTTACGATGGCAAGTCTGACTCGGTGTCTGATGGCATGTCCGAGGAGGAGAGAGAGGAGGATGTAAGTGTTAATCCTGGTTTATCTTTGTTCGAGGATCCGTCCCATGTGAATCTCCTTTATGAGGGTCCAGCTAATTTTCCCTTAAAACCCAACACCTCTACCAATCCTTTTATTTCAGGAGGTAGGCAAGTCAACACCATTAATGCTACTCCTTTTAACCAAAGTCCAGGAGGAGAGGAGTATCAGTTAATTTGTAAGAGGATAGAGCTTTTGAAACTGGAGCACGAGGAGAGTGAAAGGGTCAGGAAACACGAGCTTGAGATTATTAGGTTGAAATGTGAGTTGGCTAGGTGCCAAGCAGGGTCTCATCAAGTTAGTTCTCCTAATGTATTGAGCCAGGACAAATTTAATATCGGGGCTGCATTGAAGTTAGTCCCTAGTTTCGAGGAGAGTAATGTTCCCGAATTCTTTAAGGCCTTTGAAAGGGTTGCAACTCGTCTGGTTTGGCCTCGTGAATTCTGGACAGTTATCATCCAGTGCAGACTGGTAGAGAAAGACTTAAGAGTGTATAATGCTTTGGAGGAAGGCATTGCCCGGGACTATAATAAGGTGAAGTCTCTGGTACTTAAGGCGTACGATTTGGTACCTGAGTCTTATCGGTTGAAGTTCAGGACGGTAAATAAGCCCCCTTCCATGACCTTCGTGGAATATGCTCGTCTCAAGGAGGAACAATTTGACGACTGGGTGAAAAGTCGTCAGGTTGGGACTTTTTCCTCCTTGAGAGAGCTCATGTGTCTTGAGGAATTCAAGAAAGTTTGTGGAAGGGAGCAGAAATTACACCTAGAGGAGGTGAAGGCTGTTGATCTCGCCAATGCGGCCCAAATTGCAGATGAGTTTGTTCTAACCCATAAGGCTGGGTCAAGTAATTTTAGTTTTACTAATTCATCCTCTCCTCATTTCAGGCCTTCTAAAGTAACCAGCCCGGGTAGAAATTGGTCTAAGAACAATAACCCGGTTAATAAGACTTTTAATCAAACCTTGTCTTTTCCCCCTAATAAGCAGGTAACTCTTGGAAAAACTGGCACTTTTCACGGGAACTCTTTCTGGTGTAAGAAGCCGGGACATCACCAGGCTCAATGTTTTGCCCGGAAGAATTATTTAATTAAGCCAGAACCCCACCAATCCCGCTAGTCGGTCTCCTGTATTAGCGGTAGCTAAAGTAGATGACGTGGGGTCTCGTACTAACCAGGAGAAAATCAGTAATCCCTCAGATCATGGCATATCTTCCCTAGTAGATAAAACTAAACCTTCTTTGTGACCTTTTAATAAATATGTACACAAAGGTAAGCTGAAGACGTCTTCTGGCTCATTAGATCTTAAGTTTCTAAGGGATACCAGGTCAGCTAGGTCCTTAGTTTTAGCTAAGTCATTAATGAACATGTGCTCTCTTTCAGGTGAATATGTAGTCCTGGGTTGATTCCCAGACACTTTAGTATCGGCGCCTTTAATTCGGGTAGAGGTGTCTTTCCCTGAGTATAGTGGCTGTATTGAGCTGGCTGTGGTAGACAGTTTGCCAGTCCCAGGGATCGACGGCATTTTGGGAAATGATGTGGGAACTGACACTCAAGGACATGAGGTGTTTCCCATTGTATCTATTACTGCTTTGCCAGTGGCGGTAACTACTCATGCTGCGGCTAAAAAAGCCGCTGAAGTTGAAATAGACTCTGATATTAATTGTAGTAGTTTATAAGTAGACATAGATGGGCCCGGGTCAGTAGCATGTAGAAATAGTTTAGAGTTTTCTAAGATGTTGAAATCCGAGTGTGACCGAAAATCCTTTATTCAAGCTCAGAAGGATGAATTTAATTTTGAGCTTGGAGGAACGGAGGACTTATCCAAGCCTAGGTTCGTGGTGTACGAGGGGCTGTTGTATCGTCTGGGCCGTCCGTTGACTAGGGCAGCGCTCTCGGCATCTGGTAACGAACAGATGGTTGTTCCCACTAAGTATCGGGAGACTGTTTTGTAGTTTGGCTCACGAAGATCCTTTTGCTGGCCACATTGGCATAGGTAAAACTTTTCAGAAGGTGGCCAAGAGATTTTGGTGGCCGGGGATGAAGTCTTCGGTAAAGAAATATGTTGCCATTTGTGAAACCTGTCAGGTGATGGGGAAACCTAATCAAGGGGTCCCTAGGGCTCCCTTACATCCAATTTCTTCGTTAGGTGAACCATTTTCTGAACTAGTAGTTGATGTGGTTGGTCCATTGCCCCGTACTAAAAGAGGTTTTGTTTAACCCTGGATAGGTACGGTCCTCGGACACCCCTTTAAGGGTATACTCGGACGCGAACGACCCCGACGCCAAAAAAAATTCTTGAAAAATCAGTTTTTGCAGTAACCTCCTTTTTTCTTTTGCCAAAAAAAACTTCAATGAATGCTTAAAACAACTGTATAGATAAATACTACTCATCTGCAGAAAAACTATTTATTATAAATATTTTAAAAAATTAAGTAGAAAAAAAAAAAGACCTGACATAAAAATTCATAAAAAAAAAGTTTATACATATATACACAAATCCTTTTAGGAATTGATTCTTGAATGTTTAGGACACATCTTGATGTATTTTGGATGAAGTCAGACCCATGGAGGTGAAGATCTGAAATGAGAAAAAAAGGGTAACTTTTTTTGGCCAAAAAAATTTGTCCAAATTTCATGAATTTTTTTGGGTACCCAAATGAAATAGGAAGTGGCTAATTTTTTTAGGGAATAAACATATGTTATCCTAAAATAGAAATATGTAAAAAAATCTTCATTATTTTGTAAATTACATTTATATCAGGGGCCATATCTAAAGGTAATTTTTTGAGTACTTAGAAATTCCGTAAAAAAATACATATATTTAATATATAATATGATATTTATGCAGGTAAAAATATACCAAAATATCACAAATTCTATAGGGAACAAGAATATATATAGATAGGGCAGCTTACGCTTCGGATATGTCCACAAAATGGCCGCCAACCACACTGACTCAGACTCCCTAATCTGCCACTTGAAATGTAGGAAGGGTATGTCAATTTCAAGGTGTTATTTACTAATCTAATTATTATTGGATATGCATAAAAATTGTATGGTGGGTTGCTGGATAATTGTCGATTATTTTACGAATATAAAATTAAAATTCTGACCCAAAAAAGTTTTTTGAAGGGAAATAAAATCGAAAAAAAAAATGTAAAACAATATTTTAGCTAAAAAAATTTGATGATATTCAATCAAAAAAAAAGTAAACAAAATTTTCCGACAAATAAACATCTAGAGGAATCATTACTCTTTGATAGTTCCTTAGTACGTAGTAATTTTGAAAGAATTGGGAAAAAACGAAAAAATGGCAATCACCGGAAAATCGAACACATACCTATATATACGCCATATCTGGCTAAAAAAAAGATAGGCATGGGTAGCCAGATCATCTAGAAACACTTTCCAACACTATAAAAATATAAGTTTTGCGACACTACTTGCCAATTCCTTACGGTAACATGACTAAGCAAAAAAATGCAAAACAAATAAAAACGGGCACTCGAGGAAAAATGGCTAACATTCTAATATACGGCATTTCAGAAAAAAAAAATTCAGCCACGTGCTAGTCAAACCATCAAGGCACATTTTCCGACAAATAAACATCTAAATGAATAATTACTCTGTGATAGTTCCTTAGTACGTAGTAATTTTGTAAGAAATGGGAAAAAACGAAAAAATGGCAATCACAGGAAAATCGAACACATACCTATATATACGCCATATCTGGCTAAAAAAAGAAGATAGGCATGGGTAGCCAGATCATCTAGAAACACTTTCCAACACTATAAAATTATAAGTTTTGCGACACTACTTGCCAATTCCTTACGGTAACATGACTAAGCAAAAAAATGCAAAACAAATAAAAAGGGGCACTCGTGGAAAAATGGCCATTCTAATATACGGCATTTCAGAAAAAAAAAATTTCAGCCACGTGCTATGCAAACCATCAAGGCACATTTTCCGACAAATAAACATATAAATGAAATATTACTCTGTGATAGTTCCTTAGTACGTAGTAATTTTGAAAGAAATGGGAAAAAACGAAAAAATGGCAATCACAGGAAAATCGAACACATACTTATATATACGCCATATCTGGCTAAAAAAAAAAATAGGCATGGGTAGCCAGATCATCTAAAAACACTTTCCAACACTATAAAAATATAAGTTTTGCGACACTACTTGCCAATTCCTTACGGTAACATGACTAAGCAAAAAAATGCAAAACAAATAATAAGGGGCACTCGCGGAAAAATACCCAACATTCTAATATACGGCATCTCAGATAAAAAAAAAGACATGCACGTGTTAGCCCAACCATCAAGGCACACTTTCTAACACATAAACATGAAAAAAAAATCAATAATATACGGCAATTCCTTACTACGTAGTAAATTTTTACAAATATTGAAAAAAAAACAGAAATTGGCAACCGCAGTTAAATACCCAATATACCAATAACTACGTCGTATCTGACAAAAACAAAATCACGCATGGGTAGCCAGATCATCTAGACACACTTTCCAACACTAAAAAAGCAAAAGTTTTACGACACTATTTCGCAATATCTTACGGAAAAATGACTTGGCAAAAAAATGAAAAAAAAGGAAAAAGGGACACTCGCGGTAAAATGCCCGACATTCTAATATACGACATCTCAGATAAAAAAAAAAGACATGCACGTGTTAGCCCAACCATCAAGGCACACTTTCTAACACATAAACATGAAAAAAAAATGAATAATATACGGCAATTCCTTACTACGTAGTAATTTTTACAAATATTGAAAAAAAAACAGAAATTGGTAACCGCAGTTAAATACCCAATATACCAATAACTACGTCGTATCTGACAAAAACAAAGTCATGCATGGGTAGCCAGATCATCTAGACACACTTTCCAACACTAAACAAGCAAAAGTTTTACGACACTATTTGGCAATATCTTACGGAAAAATGACTTGGCAAAAAAATGAAAAAAAATGAAAAAGGGGCACTCGCGGTAAAATGGTCCTCGTGGTGATGAACGACATTTTAACTAAAAAAAAAAACATGCACATGGTAGCCAAACAATCCACCAAGACTTTCCACAACTGATAACCTATACAAGTTGCACCATTCTACGACAATTTCATAATACGTAATAACTTTGATAATTATGCAAACTACCTCAGAAGGGTAAACTCGGACGCGAACGACCCCGACGCGTCTCAGAAATCGGGGAAGGAGTACAGCTACAGCAATGCACATCTGGACACTACTAGAGCGTGTAGGGGAGACACCTCCTGCAGGTCGATCACCCACAAATTCAGTCACGGGGGTGAGTCACGTGAGAAAAACCTGTTTTTTTTTGACGCTCGGGGTCGCAAACGACCCACCGTACCTATCCAGGGTTAAGTTTTGACAATTATGGATAGGGCTTCCACATACCCAGAAGCAATCCCTATGAGGAAGGTAACATCTAGGGCAATATTTGATAAATTAATAGATTTTTTTTCCAGGTTTGGCCTTCCTTGTAAGATTCAGTCTGACTGTGGCTCGAATTTCACAAGTAAGATCTTTAGGAGTAAGTGTGCTGAATTGGCCATTCAGCACCTTACCAGTGTACCGTATCACCCAGAAAGTCAGGGGGTGGTGGAAAGATTTCACCAGACCCTTAAGTCAATGTTAAAAAAATATTGTTTTGAGCAAGGAGAGATGTGGGATAAGGGGCTTCCCTATGCTCTCTTTGCTATCCGTAATCTTCCCAATTCATCCACAGGTGTCGCTCCGTTTGATTTGGTCTTTGGACACAAGATTCGTGGTCCATTAGAGATTTTTCATGAGTTTTTGGAGTCCAGGGAAGTGATTGATCAGAGCGTAAATGAAGTATTAGATAGCCTAAAAAGTAAGTTATCTGTGGCTTGGCAATTTGCCAAGGAGAATTTAGCCTCTGCCCAGGGTAAAATGAAGGCCAAGTTTGATAGGAAATGTAAGGTACGTTCTTTCGAACCAGGTGATTTAGTCTTGGTTTTAGGTACAGGTCTCGGTGATTTTCTCGAGCCCAAATTTGTGGGGCCTTGGAGGGTATTGAGGAAGTTATCCGAGGTCAACTATGAAATTGAAGTACCTGGTACTCGGAGGAAATGCCGTGTATTTCATATTAACCGTCTAAAATCTTATTCCTGTGGTAGTATAGAACCCAAGAGGGTACCTTTGGAGTCGGTAGCTACTATTTTGGACTCTGTTGATTATTTTGAAGAGTAGGAATTATGTCAGGTGTCTGCAGATGCTCTTAATACGAACTTTCAAAGTTTAGAGTTAATAGAATCAGGGTTGAAGCATCTGGAGGCACCTCAAAGAGAAAATATATTAAGTTTAATAATGTCTTTCCCTAATTTATGGCAGGATTCTCCGGGCCGGACTGGTCTTCTCCAACATGATTTAGATATTGGCGATGCTTTGCCAGTAAAGCAGAGTCCGTATCAACTGAACCCAGAGAAACGAGCCTTCATCGAGAAGGAAATAAAATACATGTTGGAGCATTACCTCATCCAGCCCTCCATTAGTCCTTGGAGTTCTCCTGTGGTGTTAGTAAAGAAACCCGATGGTGAGTTTAGAATGTGCGTCGACTATAGAAAGGTCAACGTACATACTAAAAGTGATTCTTTTCCTTTTCCCAGAAATGACGACTGTCTCGATCAGATAGGACCCTCCAAGTTCATTACTAAATTAGATTTGTTGAAGGGGTACTGGCAGGTTCCTTTATCTGATCGAGCCAGAGAAATTTCAGCTTTTGCCACTCCATTTGGGTTGTATGAGTGTAAAGTCATGCCTTTTGGATTGAAGAACGCCACTTGTACCTTCCAAAGGCTGATGAATAGAATTATTTGTGGTTCAGATGGTGTTCAAATTTATATTGATGACTTGGTGGTACACAGTGATGATTGGGAGACTCATGTGCGTCGTTTGAAGCGGGTATTTGAGGTCTTAGTTGAGGCTGGTTTAGTAGTAAATTTGAAGAAATGTGATTTTGGGAAGGCCAAGGTTAGCTATTTAGGACATGAGGTAGGTCTTGGGCAGGTCACTCCTAAACGAGCTAACCTGGATGCCATAGTAGGTTTGAAGAGACCGTGAAACGTCAGAGAAGTGCGTCGGGTTTTAGGAATGCTGGGGTATTATAGGCGGTTTGTGCGAAACTTCTTTGACCTTGCTCAGCCTCTGACGGACTTGTTAAAAAAGGGTCAAAAATTTATGTGGTCAGTGGATTGTGAGAAGGC
>NC_090744.1:78533633-78541133 GCF_036898095.1 Palaemon carinicauda | reverse complement strand
CTCTCTTTAAGGGCCCGGTTGCCTGATGCATCATCTCCAATTCCTTTTATCAAAAGCATCCTCTTCCATCAGACTTTTTCTTTTCAATTCATCCTTCATCGTATCTCTGCCTCCCTCTTGATTTTCTTCCCCAAACAGAATCATTCTAACCCTCCTCCCTCCCTCCCGACCATCCATCCTCAACACGCGCTCACACTTTCTCAATCGTGACACTCTTATCTTTTCTGTTATCTTTACCACACCTGCCATTCTTATTTCATCATTTTTCAATCTCTCAAACAGTGAAATTCCCATAAACCATCATAGCATTCTCATCTCTGTTCTATGAAGCTTTGCTTACACTTTTTGTCTTAAAGCCGGAGTTTCTGATCCATAGAGTAACACTGGTTTTATTACTGTGCTCTAGATCTTGACTTTTATCTTGATTGGCCTTTTATCATCACATACCACTCCTTCGCCTCCCTCCACCATTGTTTCAGTCTTATCCACATTTACCTTCAAACTACCCTTTTCCATAGTTTGTCTACCACCCTTCTCTGTAATTCTTCCTCATTCTCAGCAGAAATCAGTAAATCATCTACATATAGCAGCTCCCAGAACTCTTCATTCTTGATCCCTTCACTTAACACATCTAAGACCAACACAAATCCAAACGGGCTTAATACTGACCGCTGATATAATGAAATGCTAAATTCAAAGGTTTCTGTTTCGCCAAAAGCTGTTATTACTTTTGTCCTTGTTTGTTTTTTAATATTATCTCTACAATTTTAAGTAACTTCTCTGGGACTTTCCTTTTCCTCAAGCACAAAAACATCACTTCTTTTGTTATTCTATCATAAGCCTTCTCTAAATATAAAAAATCACAGAAGAGCTTCTAGTTTCCCTCTATTCCATTTTCCTGTAACCGCCTTACTATAAAGATGTAATCTACAGGCCCTTATCCCCTCATGAATCCATACTGCTGTTTCCAAATATTTACAATCTCTTTCAATCTCTCATATAGTACCCTCTAATTCCCCTGTAGTTATTGCATTCCATGATGTCACCTTTCTGCTTAGATATAGATACCATTAGACTCTCCCAGTCTTTATGCAATATTTCCTCTTCCAATATTGCTCTTAATAAATCCAGCATCCATTCTTCGTTCTTTGTAATTAGTATTTTGATAATTTCAATTTGGAACTCTGAGGGGCCTTGGTCTTTACCATTATTCCTCTGACTTAATGCCCGCTTCACTTACCCTCTTTCTCATTTTCAATATTCAATAGTTGCTCATGATATTCTCTGTCACTCCTGTTATGCCATCATTCCCATCCAATATATTTCCATCGCTATTTCTGATGACTACCAGTTAGCCCAAATCTTGTCTTTGCCTTTTCCTCAAGTTTGAAATTTTATAATTATCCTTTTTTTCCTTCTTTTGCTCCTAGCTTTTAATTTAACTGCTATACCACTTTTCCAATAGCTATATATACTTTCCTTCTAGAATGTTTTTCCTCTTTTACCGTTCCTCTGCTCACTGTGCCTGTCTTACTTTGCAGTCCTTAAATGCCTAAGAATTTCTTTTAATTGGTTCTTGCACTTCTTTGCTCGACCACTTCTTTTCTCCATCTGACACACAATACCTGATGTTTTATCCCACTAGTTTTTCCATTTCTCCTACACATATCTCTTTCATGGGTATATTTTCCAATCTGTTACCCTTTCTAATCTCTAAGTTCAACCTTTCCAGCCATCTCTCTCTCTCTCTCTCTCTCTCTCTCTCTCTCTCTCTCTCTCTCTCTCTCTCTCTCTCACACACACACATAAAACAATCATCCAAAATTGATAACACTTTTCTCCTTTAAGATCCCAAACCCTATTTATAAATCTCCACTTTCTCTTTTTGGGTTTCCTGCCTGTCATTTTAAAATCCATCTTTACAAGAGTATGATATTTAACACAAACTTACCCAAAACTACTTTACAGTTCATCACATTTTTCTTGTCTGCTTCTCGAACAATATGTAATCTCTGTGGCTTGATACTCCTCCGCTTTCATATGTTATCAGATTTTTATTCAACTTCCTAAACCAGGTGTTCATATATTCAAATTCAAAACGCTTATCCATCTCTAATACATACCCCTCATCCTTATATCTAGTTCCAAACCCTTGGCCTTCACGTACCTACTCATATCCATCTCATCTCTTCTCCACTCTGCCACTCATATCTGCTCGTATGTTTATCTTTTCTTCCTCTTCCACTGTTCTAATAGCAGCCTCCAACTCATGTCTAACTAATTATTTTTTCTTTTTCTTGACAACGCATCTGGGTGGCAGATGCTGAAATTATATATATTATGTATCCCCTATTATCATTGGGATCTTTAAGAACTTGTCATTTATTCTCTTTACTTCCTCAGTTATTACCTATTATGACCGCGACTCCATTTTACTTTTAGATCCACTTTCTGTCTATCTAGTTCCATTTCCTCTCCATCTAGACTCCTGCTCACAAAAGACATATATCTCACTCCTCTTCATCGCATCCACCATATCCCTGAATCTTCTCGTTAATATACTAACATCCAAGTACTAGCTCTGATTTTTTATTCTCTTACTAACTTCTTTGGCTGTATTCGTGAATTTTGCGGTACCTCTCGTCCATTTATCGATGGTAGTAGAGGGATCCTGACGCGCATCGCTTACAGGATACACCCTAGCCACGTACAAATCGCCAATAGCAATTATTGTCAGTGGGTCTACCATTCGATTAACGAAATCCAACTGCAAGGCAGCATTTTCCACAGTTACTGTCGTCAATGGGCCAAACCATTTGATAAAAAGTAACACTACAAGGTAGTAGCTGTCCTTTTACTTGTTTTCTATGATACACAGGACATACTTTGGCAGTATTCTTGTACCCTTAACCTCCCTCTTGTAATTTTTCATATTATGTAGCAGGTTTAAGAGAAAGAAAGGAAAACCACTATCTGGTAATTTCTTGTGCTTCCCAAAATTTTCTGGAAAGAAAAAAAAATGAAAAAAAAAAAAAGGAAATCTTTGGATGGATTTCGATAGTAGTAAGATAATTTTAGTATCCATAATGTTTGTTCTATCCAAAATGTTTAAGCCTATTGTGTGTCTGGCTCACAAAACATTTAAGCCCCATTTGCTTGGTGTCTGATAGAACTAATGAAGCAGGCACTATATTTGGTGAGTGTCACTTTGTACTTCATCTTGCATTCTAAATTAGGAAACAATAGTTCTCTTCAGTACCATCTTTCTTTTTTTTATATACATCAATACTCCTAGAGATAAGGCCATGCCTTGCAGGCATAGTGCAACAGATAATTTGTCGAGAATTGACCATTCTGAACTCTCTAAGGCATGTAGAACCACATGAAGTTAGTTTCAAGTGTTACCAAGAATGTTTGGTGTGTCCTATTTTTAGGCCTATTTCTGTTTGTAGCGGGACTAATGCAGCAGAGGTTTTGTCACGCAGAACCATTTCTTAGTCAGCTGGATGTGTAAGTTATCCTGAAATACATTGGTGTGTGATACGTATCTACGTTTGGTCAAGCTATTTTTTCACCCCTTTTGGTGGGCTCCAGGACCCAAACGCAGCAGGCATTCAGTTTGCCACATGCTTGTTCGTTTTCTGCGTGGCCCTGTACTACAACTGGTACCACGTTTGTTTGACCAAGCAAACCGTTAATTAGTATGCAGCAAAATAAAACCAAGACTCTATTTTCAAGAGATCAACATTAATGAAGAAAAGTTTACGCTTTGGTGTATGTGAATTAAGGGATGATAAGATTCGAAATTATTTACAGATAAAACTTACCAATCATTTCCAGACACTAGATATACTAGAATACCGGAAGACCTAACAAGGTGTACTGTAAATACAATATGGAAGATCACAAGTTAGACAGTAAAGGAATTACCTGAAGAAGAAATAAGGTATATAGGAAAACAGAAAAGGACTCATTGTTTTGATGAGAAATGTAAGAAAAATAAATGTCAGAAAAGGGGCATACATAGCAACACTACAAAATCCCAATAATTAAGAGTTGCAAGAAATACTAAGACAAATGATTAATGCATTAAATCGAGTGACGAGACGAAAGAAAAGAAGGGCAGTCAGTATAGAATTGTCTGAGGAAATGATATCAAGCAGGAGGCAGAATGATAAGAGACAATCAATGAATATAGTGATAGAAAAAGAAAACGCAATGATTGGGTGGAAAAACTACTTTGAAGAATGATTGAGCATACTTGAACCCAATGACCCATTTTCCAACGCAATATTGTATGGTCCAGACATTGAAATGAATATAGAACAACCATTGGAGATGTCAAAACAGCAATAAAAAGCCTTATATATAAGTTAATAGGAATGAACTTGAGTGAGGAGAAAACACCAGATAATTGGGAAGAATGAATTAGAATGCATTAACACAGAAAGGTGAAATTTACAGAATTGTGAAGATTACCATGTATTATGTATTAACGTAATTCTTGCTTTAATCTTTATCAGCCTTGTTTCTGCATTTAATTGTTTTAAGTAAAATTAGTATATAACTCCAGTTTTAGGGCTGTAATTGTAAATTTAAAGTTTTTTTTTCTGTCGAAGTGCTGTTTTAAACTCCTCCCCGCTCATTTATTGTTTTATAAGTGTCTAGTTTAACGCTTTGTTTCATTCTGTGTTTTCATAGTCCTTGGTGGGAAGAGACACCGCAGTTTACTAGTGAGGAACTCATTTGCTAAAGTGAACAGTCTGAGGTCGAGGTTTCAAAGATATACTTCAGCAGCTGGCTTGTGTGGGCCTTTACGAGGATTGCAACGCCAACTTTCTATGCCTTTTAGCAGATGCACTTCTGCCACATGCGGTGTTTTTCAGTTCCTACGTGTTCTCTTCCGCAGTCCGCAGACCCGACGCAGAAATCCCGGCTTTGATGTAGACTCGGGAGAGACAAACCCCTCGACGCATCCTCGCCATAGTTAGCTGCAGGAGCCTTGGAGATCATGGTGTCATGTAGGGAGACAGTTGCCAAATAGGAGCCGCCATTAACCTTTTTTTTTCGATTGGTACTCCATTTCCTCCCTTTTATAAGGGATCATGCTAAACTGCACTCCCTACGGTGGCAGAGTGTCTTTGGAGTCGCTACCTTGTTTGGAGCTGTGGGTATTTTTTTTGTCAGCCTTAAAGAGTGTGAAAACATTTATATATTTAGTGTTTTGTATAGTTTTTATGTTTTTTTGACTCTCTCTAGTTGAGAGTGTGGTGTTTCACGTCGGGGGATTTTGTTAATTATCAATCGTGTGTTTACTCATTTATATATTAGACACTCCTTGAAAATGTGGGGAATTTTGTCATTAATTATTCAAGTGTTAATTGTTAATTATTAGTTGTTAGCTGTTAATTGTTAATTATTAGTTGTTAGCTGTTAATTGTTAATTATTAGTTGTTAGCTGTTAATTGTTAATTATAAGTTGTTAAATTTGTAGTCACAAGGTTGGCTTTTCAAAAAAAAAAAATATTAATATATATTATAAGTTTTCACAAGTGTTTTCGTTACCACTGACCAATGTTTATGTCGGATATTACTTTTATCACTAACCTCTCTTATCGTGCAATAAGAACTTGCACCACGGCCTGACAACGGTCGTAGCTCCATGGAATAATTTTTTGGTCAACCGCGCACAAAATTTTCACAATAATATTTAACAGATTGATTTTGTAAAGTGAGGCTATTTTAGAATATCAGGCATTTTGCTAAAATCCATTGAGAATTGAATAGATACACATTACACCTCATCATTGATTAAAACATGCATATGATATGGAACATCTTGGAGGTAAAGGCCATCACAAGCAAAATATTGTCCTGACGAAAACCTGCTACAGGAACACCAAATGTTTATGAACGTATGGATGAAAAACTACTTTCTCCTTTATCATCAGTAATGAGCTTAAGCAACGTTGCATACTATCCTTATGTTTTTTAACATTGTAAAGAAGAAAATACAAAGAAAGCTCTATTAAATTTTAAATGAAATAAAATAATTGAAATTATTTTCAAAAGCAGAAAAAACCACTGAAGCAAAAGAAAATAAATAGAAATCTGAATAAATTAATAAATAATGAAAATAGATAAACACATAGGTTTTTCAGAAAAATTAAAAAATTTCAAAGCCAAAAATAGTCAATGATTTTTATGTATAATTTTTCAATATATGATGTGCAAATAAATACTGCAAAATGGCCATTGACATGGTATATAAAGCAAATAGAAGAAATTATATAAGCACGCATGAAATCAATAATAAAATCGGGTCAAATAAGACACACTTTCACACACACACACACACACATATACATATATATATATATATATATATATATATATATATATATATATATATATATATATATATATATATATATATATAATGTGTGTGTATATATATATATATTATATATATATATATATATATATATATATATATATATATATATATATATATATACATATACATATATATATATATATATATATATATATATATATATATATATATATATATATATGTATGTATGTATGTATGTATACTTGCAAATAATTTCTTTATTTGTTATTGTAATTAGGGATTTAATATGATGTAATTGGGGATTTAATATGATGTAGACAGTTTATCTTATCTAATACTTGTTAAGGGGGAAGTATGTACCGTAGTTTACACATGAATTAGTTAGGTTTTAAAAAATCTCTACTGCCTTACAATACAGTTGATAAAGATTTGAATGGATTGAATGGGATAATTTAAACATTTTAGCCTGCATCAGGATAGGAAATAAAACTTCAATACAACCAGAAGTACTTTCTCAATAGAGTTCTACTTGAACTTCATATTTTATATTTTCGTAGAAGTTGAAATATCAAGTAGGAATAACACCTACTAGATTTTTATGATATTATACAGTAGTAGAGTATTCTAATTATATTCTATTAATGATGGAAAAAACCTTTCTTATACTAGTGTGATTTTTGGTCAAAGATACTAAAATATTCGCTATAAAGCAAACAATATTATGTTCGCTATAGAAGAAAAGGTATAAGGTTAATAAACTTCTTAATGTCTATGACTTTTATAGACTTTTACAACGGTAATTATAAATACGCGTTAGAACAAAACTGCTTCGCTGAGCTTTTTTCTTGGCATATTTAATTATACGAAAGAATTCAGAATTCATCATGAATCGTACATAACTTTATATTATCATTATTGAATTAGGAACTACTACTGCCATCGACTAATATAAATTCAACGGCAAATGTACTGATTATCTTTGTTATATATCAGTTTTGCAAGGTAGGACGATAAATGAAAAGTTAAAAGATAACATAATCGTATTATCGTATTTTCATGTATATATTAAATTTAGAATAAATTAACCACAATATATCCCTGACATGACATCCTATAATGCAAAACATTTATAAGGGAAATCG
>NC_090744.1:78523633-78528633 GCF_036898095.1 Palaemon carinicauda | reverse complement strand
CCTCCTTAATAGACAACTCTTGGTTAGGAGGAGCTTCCCTAACGGCTGAGTGTGTCTCCTGCTAGAACGAAGTCTATAGGACCCTTATCCCTTCCCCACCTCTTTTTCTTTTATTTTCCTTTAGCCGCAGTCCTACTTCCGTACCTAGTATAGGTTAGGATGGAGGACAGGCTCAGCTCTCTGCCGGCTGGCACTACGTGTCGGCAGGCAGAGACCCTTTTTTCTTTTCAGAGTGAACCCCAGACCTCCCTTGGTCTCCCTCCCATGTTTGCCGGTAGAGCCCGGCAGGCTATGGATTCTTTGGAAGTCTGAATGCTACATTCTCCCCTTCCATAAGTTCACTCTTTCTGGATGGATGGTCATACGGCAATGACGCCTCATAACCTTACATCCATACTGTTTCTCTGACTATTGTGTTGCACTCCTAACCCAGCTGTCGGCTGTTAAGCCGACAGCCGGGCAGGTGGAGGTTCTCTGGTTCTTGGCTACTGTTGGCGGGCATGGGGTTTTATGACCTTTGCCGGCCGGCAGTTGAAACACAGCCCGAATCTGCTGGCCACTACGATTAGCAGCCGGCAACCGGGTATTAGTGTTTTCAGCCGACGGCTGGCAATGATTGCCGGCCGGCACACAGTCGCGAATCAGGGGGCTGCCGCCTATTAGTTAAAGATAGTATATCTTTGAACTATACAGGGGTAGTTGCCTGCCGGCACGTGCAGGCGCAAACTGGCACAATAGCATGCGATGTACAGTAGTTGCTATATTTGTAGTGTAGTACACACTGCATTAGCAGAAACTGTTGTACAGTGCTTATGATAACACTAAAAGTTCTTCATCATACTTTATGTTATCTTGTACAGCCTTTTTAGCTTTTTCTATATTCTTTCTACCCCGTATATTAAAACTTTATCTCAAGGTGTGAACTACACCTTAAATTTCCGTTTAGGAAATTACGTAAGGTATTCTAGAATAGAATTTACCTTAGTTTTAATATTTCGGAAGGTTTCAGCAATTGACTGGACAGGAAATACAAGTATGTGTCTTTCCTTCTTTCTTTTATAGCTTTTCTATATAAGCTAAATGTCTCAATATAAGTGAAAGCCTTTACTTGATACTCATGGATTTTTCTTCTCTTTACAGGAGGACCATCCGAAGTGCGGGAGTCTGTTCTGTAATGTCCGCAGTAAGAACTCCTGTGGACATCAATATTGCAGGAGGCACGCAGCATGTGCAGCCTCCAGAGGTGATCTCCGCTATTGAGGCCCTCAGGTTTGTACAGTTTGTTCTAACCTGATTACCGAGGCTTTTGACGACCCTAAGTCAACGGAGTCAAGGGATGCTGCCAGGGAAACGTTACGATCCTGGGTGAGGGGTTTTCAGAAAAACACCTCAGGTCCCTACCTTCCAAATGAGAAGATGAGGGCCTACCTTTTCCATAGAGCATCGGCTGATACAATCATCCCCCAGCCTCAGGTGGAGATACCAATTGCCCAGAATCCGGTAGATTCTGAAGTCTCAGCCGCCATTCAAGACATCCAATTGGACGATAGGATGTCGGAAGTGTCGGATCCTACTGAGAAGGATCTTCTAATAGAAGGTCAGGAGGAGGAGCTGTTCCAGGCTCCTCAAGTAAAAGAGGACGAAATCGACGAAGTTTCGGTTACATTGGTTCCGGACCCAGAACCTATTCCGTCTACATCGTCTGCTATCCCAGTTAAACTGGAAAGGACTCTTTCTTCCATTGTTGAGATGATCCAACATATTCAAAGGAAGAATGATGAGAAGGAAGCTACAATGAAACTGGAGATACGAAGACTTGCAGCATCACGTGGGCCCCAAAAACGGCTCAGCGTGAAGGATCTTCCTTTGTGCTCAGATACTAATCCTTGGAGGTATGCCGAACACATGCCGATGACAACCGGGAAGATCGTGATCTCAGAAAAGTTGGGAGCAATTCCCCCGGAAGAAGTGGAGTTTTGGCCCAACAATGATTCTTATCCGGACTGCTATGTCCATCTTAGGAAGGAGTCAGCCTCAAATGAGGAGATGGAGCCGAAGGTGGTCATAGTTTTTTACCATAGTAAAGCTCAGACGTTACTAGCGAGCTTGATGAAATAGAGGGGCTTCAATAACTCAAAGGTGCCAGCCTTGAGTAAGAAACTTCCCTCCTTTGTGGCCTCTCTTACCAGAGCCTTTCCCTTCTTGGAAAAGGGATATAAGGCAGCCTTAAAGGCAGTGGAGGCAGGGAAACCATGCCCCTCCTTGGAGGATTGCAAGCCGTTATCTCTGACCTTGCCCTTGGACCAAGAAGACTGGAAGGACGTACACCTTACCTTCTCAGCCGGGAAGCTGAAAGCTGATATTGCTGAACGCCAGTTCGGTGAGGCACTTCCAAAACTGTCAGAGATTCTCTTGCGCAGAGAGCAAGAGACAAAGGAAAGACTTGCGTCATCGATGTCGTTGCAAACGACACTAGAAGCGATGGCAAGTGACCCCAAGATCCAGGACATGTTCATGGTTGTGGCCAAAACCCATCTGGCCACAGTTACGAAGGATCTCTATAGCTTTATTAAAGCTAGGAGAGCCTGTAGAGAGTTCGTGTTCGCCTCGGCTGCGGTGAGGCACGACCCGAGGAAACTGATCTCTTCTCGTATTTGGGATAAAGACCTCTTTCCAATGAAGTGGTTAAAGAGGTAGTAGACAAGGCCGCCACAGATATCAAGAGAAAGTCTTCTCCAGATGAGGGTCTCCAACCCAAAAGGAAGACAAAAAGGCCTAGGCCATCCTCTCGGCCAGCTAAACCCTACCGACAGCAACAACAACAACTTCCTGTGAAAGCGATGCCTCAGATAGTGGCATAACCTCCAACAACGTACCAGCGGGTACCTCAAAAAGTGGTGACACAGTCGCCAGTTCTTAACCCAGCCTTCGAAAGGCAGACTTCTTCCTTTCGTTCGAGAGCTAGAAGAATAGCCAGATGTTCTTCTAGACGCCCTTCAAGAGGAAGGGGATACAGGGGAGGACGCGGTCAAGGAGGCAAGGCCTCAGATCCACAACAGCAGGAGTAAGATACTTCCAGTAGGAGGGACACTACAGCTAATCAGGGATCGCTGGACCTTCGATCCCTGGGCCAACAACCTAGTTAAAAATGGACTAGGTTGTAGCTGGTGCAGTCCTCCACCTCAATATCCTCAATTCTTCCAACACTCATCCCCCGGTCTGGAAGAATATGTCCGAGAACTCTTAGACAAAAGAGTAATCCGGAAGGTTAAGTCCATAAAATTCCAAGGAAGGCTGTTTTGTGTTCCAAAGAAGGACTCAGAAAAACTCAGAGTATTCTAAACTTGTCGCCACTCAACAAGTTCATAGTGAACTACAAGATCAGAATGCTCACGCTTCAGCACATAAGGACCCTTCTGCCCAGAAGGGCATACACTGTCTCTATAGACTTGTCTGACGCTTATTGGCACATTCCAATTAATCGTCACCTCTCCCCCTACTTAGGCTTCAAGTTACATAGAAAACATTACGCCTTCAGAGCTATGCCTTTAGGACTAAACGCAGCCGTCCATCAATTACGCCTAAAGAGGGTCCAAGTAGTAGCCTACTTGGACGACTGGCTGGTGTGGGCAGTATCCAGGACAGAATACATGCAAGCTTCTAAGATAGTGATCCAGTTCCTGGAACATCTGGGATTCAAGATCAACATAAAAAAAGTCTCGTCTTTCTCCAGCTCAAAAATTTCAGTGGTTGGGAATCCACTGGAATTTGGAGTCACATCAGCTTTCCATTCCTAGTAAGAGGAGGAAAGAAATAGCAGGATATGTCCAGAGACTATTGAAATCCAAACGGATATCAAGACGCGAGCAGGAGAGAGTGCTGGGCTCTCTAGAGTTTGCTTCCCTAACAGATCCAGTGCTAAGAGCACAGCTTAAGGATGCAACAAGAGTCTGGAGAAAATACGCATCAAACGCGCGAAGAGATCCAAGTGACGTTGGTCATATTCCATTTGGCAGAAAGGAAGAAATGGCACCTGTCAGCAGTTCACATTCAAGGGTTCCGCAATGTGACAGCGGACACTCTATCTAGGTTTACACCTATAAAGTCAGAATGGTCCCTTGACGCAGGATCGTTCTCCTTCATCTCAAGTCAAGTCCCAGAGCTGCAGATAGACCGTCTTTGCGACGATAGACAACCTTCTTTTGAAGGTCCTCGATAAGCTGAGATCCTTCAAAGGGAAAGCAGCAATAGTGCCCTTCAAGTGGCCAAATAGCGTGTGGTTCCCTCTGGCATTGGAACCACGACTAAAATTCGTACCGCTACCGGATCCATCCCTGTCTCAGCGAGTACAGAAGTCGACTGTCTTCGATCCTTCACAGAAAACACGGAACCTACATCTCATGATTTTCTCTTCTAAACGATGAGAAAAAATTTCGGTTTTTAAAAGTCAGTTTAGACTTTTGGAGGAAACCAGAAGACATTATGAGGCTTCAGGGAAGAGATAGCTATCCTTTGTCAAGGCGAAGAAACCGAAAGAAATCCTGACAGATTCCTATTTATCATTCTTCATTCACCTTCATGAGCAAGGTTTAGCAGCCAACACAATTCTGTTGTTCAAGCCTGCTGTGACAAGTCACATACCTTATGCTTTACAGGTCGACCTTTCTTACGACGTTCTTAATGAACCAGCCCTCCAGCGCTTCCAAAGACCCTTTGCATGGTCATTAGATATGATTCCTCATTGTGTATAAATAATAAACAATGAGGAATGTGCTTAGAAGGTTTTGAATTTAAGTCATATTTCTGTTTGTACTCGCTTTGGGGGCCAGAGTTATGAAATAGTGGCTCTCTCTAGAGAGATAGGCCATGTCCAGTTCTTGGAGGGAGAACTGAATCTATTTCCAGACCCAACGTTTCTTTCCAGGAACAAGCTACCCACCAACAGGTGGGGTCCCTAGAGAATCTGCCCTCTGAAGGAAGATGCATCTCTATGTCCAGTG
>NC_090744.1:78486133-78513633 GCF_036898095.1 Palaemon carinicauda | reverse complement strand
AGTAGACACTTATAAATCATTAAATGAGCTGGGAGGAGGTTAATGCAGCACTTTAACAGATAAAAAATTCAATTTACAATTACAGCCTTAAAACTAGAGTTTTATACTAATTTTACATAAAACAAATAAATGCAAAACCAAGGCTGATAAAGATTGAAGCAAAAATTACATCAATACATAATACAATTCTCTAAATTTCACCTTTTTTTGTGTTATGGCACTCTAATACATTCTTCCCAATTGTCTTGTGCTTTCTCCTCACTCAAGCCCATTCCTATTAACTTATATATAATGCTTTTTATTGCTGTTTTGATATCTCCAAGGGTTGTTCTAAATTAATTTCAATGTCTGGACCATAGAATATTGCGTTGGAAAACGGGTCATTGAGTTCAGGTATGCTCAATCATTCTTCAAAGTAGTTTTTCCACCCAATCATTCCGTTTTCTTTTTCTATTACCATATTTCCTTGATTATCTCTTATCATTCTGCCTCCTGCTTGATATCCTTTTTGCTCAATCATTCTTCAAAGTAGTTTTTCCACCCAATCATTCCGTTTTCTTTTTCTATTACCATATTTCCTTGATTGTCTCTTATCATTCTGCCTCCTGCTTGATATCCTTTTTTTCAGCGAATTTTTCACTGACTGCCCTTCTTTTCTTTCGTCTCGTCACTTGATTTAATGCATTATTCATTTGTCTTAGTATTTCTTGCAACTCTTAATTATTGGGATTTTGTAGTGTTGCTAGGTATGCCACTTTTCCTGACCTTCGTTTTTTTCTTACATTCGTCATTAAAGCAATGAGTCCTTTTCTGTTTTGCTATATATACCTTATTTCTTCTTCAGCTAATTCCTTTACTGTCTAACTTGTGATCTTCCATATTTTATTCACAGTAGACCTTGTTAAGTCTTCCGGTATTCCAATATATCTAGTGTCTGGAAACGATTTGTAAGTTTTATCTGTAAATAATTTCGAATCTGATCATCCTTCAATTCATATACATCAAAACGTAAACTTTTCTCCATTAATATTGATCTCAGGAAAATAGAGTCTTGGTTTTATTTTGCTGCATACTAAATAACGGTTTGCTTGGTCAAACAAACGTGGTACCAATTGTTGTACAGGGCCACGCCGAAAACGAACAAGCATGTGGCAAACTGAATGCCTGCTGCGGTTGGGTCCTGGGGCACACCAAAATGGGTGAAAAAATAGCTTGATCAAACGTAGATACATATCACACACCAATGTATTTCAGGATAACTTACACATCCCACTGACTAAAAAATGGTTCTGTGTGACAAAACCTCTGCTGCATTGGTCCCGCTACAAACAGAAATAGGCCTAAAAATAGGGCACACCAAACATTCTTGGTAACACTTGAAACTAACTTTATATGGTTCTACACACTTCAGAGAGTTCAGATTGGTCAATGCCAGACAAATTATCTGTTGCACTATGCCTGTAAGATATGACCAAAAGGTGACCCCTTCACCTTTAACTGTAGGAGTATTGATTTAGATAAAAAAAAGACATTACTGAAGAAAACTAGTGTATCCTAATTTAGAATGCAAGATAAAGTACAAAATGACACTCGCCAGATATAGTGCCTGCTTTATTAGTTCTATTAGACACCCAAAAAAATGGGGCTTAAACGTTTTGTGAGCCAGACACGGAATAGGCCTGAACATTTTGGATAGAGTGAACATTATTGATACTAAAGTTATCCTACTCCCATCGAAATCCTTCTAATGATTTCCTTTTTTTTATTTCCAGAAAATCTGGGAAAATACAAGAAATCACCAGATATTTGTTTTAATTTTTTTTCTCTTAAGAATTTACAAGAGGGAGGGTAAGGGTATAAGAATACTACCAAAGTATGTCCTGCGTGTCATAGAAAGCAACTAAAAGGACAGCTGCTACCTTTATGTGTTGCTTTTTATCAAATGGTTTGGCCCATTGACGACAGTAACTGTGGAAAATGCTGCCTTGCAGTTAGATATTTTGATCGAATGGTAGATCCACTGACAATAACTGTAGTTGCTATTAGCTATTTGTACATGGCTAGGGTGTATCCTGTAAGCCCTGCGCGTCGGCATCCCTCTACTACCATCGATAAATGGCCGAGAGGTTCCGCAGAATTCCCGAATACAGTCACAGAGGTTAGTGAGAGAATAAAAAATCAGAGCTGGTACTTGGATGTCAGTACAATAACGAGAAGATTGAGGGATACGGTGAATGTGATGAAGAGGAGTGAGATAGATGTCTTTTGTGTGCAGGAGTTTAGATGTAAAGGAAATGGAACTAGATAGACAGAAAATGGATATAAAAGTGAAATGGAGTTGCGGTTATAATAGGTAACAACTGGAATGAAAAAGTTGCGGAAGTAGAGAGAATAAATGGAAAATTTTTAAAGATCCCAATGATAATAGGAGATACATAATATATATAATTTCAGCATCTGCCACCCAGATGCGTTGTCAAAAAAAAAGGAAAAGGAATTAGTTAGACATGAGTTGGAGGCTGCTATTAGAACAGTGGAAGAGGAAGAAAAGATAATCATTGAAGCAGACATGAATGGCAGAGTAGAGAAGAGATGGGATGGATATGACGAGGTACGTGAAGGCCAAGGGTTTGGAATTAGAAATAAGGATCAGGAGTATGTAGTAGAGATGGATAGGCGTTTTGAATTAGCATATATAAACACCTGGTTTAGGAAGTTGAATAAACATCTGATAACCTATGAAAGTGGAGGTGTGTAAAGACACAGAGATTACATAGTATTCGAGGAGCAGACAAGAAAAATGTGATGAACTGTAAAGAAGCTTTAGGGTAAGTTTGTGTTAAATATCATACTCTGGTAAAGATGGATTTTAAAATGATATTCAGGAAACCCAAAAAGAGAAAGTCGAGATTTAGAATTAAGGTTTGGGACCTTAAAGGAGAAAAGAGATGGCTGGAAAGATTGAACTTAGCGATTAGAAAGGGTAACAGAGTGGGAAATATACCCATGAAAGAGATATGTGTAGGAATAATGGAAAAACTAGTGGGAAAAAACATCAGATATGGTATGTCAGATGGAAAAAAGTGGTTATGGAACAAAGAAGTGCAAGAATCAATTAAGAGAAATTTTTAGACATTTAAGGACTGCAAAGTAAGACAGGCACAGTGAGCAGAGGAATGGTCAAAGCGGAAAAACTTTCTAGAAGTAAAGTAGATATAGATATTGGAGGAGTGGTAGAGCTGTTAAATTAAAAGCTAGGAGGTGCAAAAGAAGGAGAAAAGGATAACTAAAAAATTTCAAACTTGAGGAAAAGGCAAAGACAAGATTTGGGCTAACTGGTAGTCATCAGAAATAGTGATGGAAATATATTGGATGGGAATGATGGCATTAGGAGGAGAGGAAGAAAATATCATGAGCAACTATTGAATATTGAAAATGAAAAAGAGGGTAAGTGAAGCGGGTATTTAGTCAGAGGAATAATGGTAAAGACCCAGGCCCATCAGGGTTTCAAATTGAAATTATCAAAATACTAACCACAAAGAGGGAAGAATGGATGCTGGATTTATTTAGAGCAATATTAGAAGAGGAAATAATGCATAAATACTGGGAGGCGAGTTTAATGGTATTTATATCTAAGCAGAGAGGTGACATCATGGAATGCAATAACTACAGGGGAATTAGAGGGTACTATATGAGATATTGAGAGAGATTGTAAATATTTTGAAACTGGAGTATGGATTCATGAGGGGATAAGGGGCTGTCGATTCCATCTTCATAGTAAGGCGGTTACAGGAAAATGGAATAGAGGGAAACTAGAAGCTCTTCTGTGATTTTTTATATTTAGAGAAGGCTTATGATAGAATAACAAAAGAAGTGATGTTTTTGTGCTTGAGGAAAAGGAAAGTCCCGGAGAAGTTACTTAAAATTGTAGAGATAATATTAAAAAACAAACAAGGAGAAAAGTGATAACAGCTTTTGGCGAAAAAGAAACCTTTGAATTTAACATTTCATTATACCATGGGTCAGCATTAAGCCCGCTTTGATTTGTGTTGGTCTTAGATGTGTTAAGTGAAGGGATCAGGAAACCTCCCTCTGCTCCAACTAATGAAGCGACTCTAACAAGAACATCATCACTCTGCTACCCTATGGAGTGCAGCTTCGCAGGACTACTCATCAAAGGGAGGGAAATGGAGCTCTGGTCCCCAACCCCAAAAATGTAAAAAAATATCTTTTACCTATCAACTGCCTCCCTACTTATCACCATGAGCTCCAAAGCTCCCGCAATTGCTTACATCGAGGATCACTAAAATGCGTTTGTGGCGGTGTCCCTTCCACGTCCACCTTGATGCCGGGATTCCTATGTCGGTGCTGAGGAATGCAGAAGAGAACACACAGGAATCACAAATCCCCTAGTTGGCTGAAATGCACCTGCTTGAAGCCGTCAAACATTGGCGTCAAAATCCTTTAAAACGTTCACATAAGCCAGCTGCAGCAGTAGGTCAGGGGAGTGGCGAGCTCGAACTGTATTCAAGCAATCGAGTTCCTTGCACGTAAACATAGGTGTCTCTTCTCACCAAGGACAAAAAAAACACAGAAAAGAAACAAGTGTTAAACTAGACACTTACAAATATGAAACCTTAGCTAAACCTTATACTAATTTTACATAAAACCAAAATGTAGTAATAAGGCTAACAAAAAACCAAAGCAAGATTATGTTATTACATGATACCCTCCTCCCCCCCCCAAAAAAAAAAAAATAAACAGCAAAATTATTATTTTTCTTATATACAAATCGAAATGCACCTGTTAAGTGAGAACAATAAGTAAAATAACAGAACAATGAACCTAAAACCAAACAGAAAGTACCCCTAAAGAATACAAACCAAAAGCTTTATATAGCTTACCATTATTTTAAAGATCCAATATTACTGTACTTTGTCAAAAATCTCCAATTGTATGGAAACAAATCTACCTAACTAAACCTAATTAAACTTACAAGTACACCCACAGACATACACCTTAACCTACAATACACCGGCATTATATTCCAAAAAATCATATATATTATTATACAATAAAAAATCTTAGTATATCGGACAAATATATCATTAATTTAGAGGAACCTTTATAAAACACTAGAGTTTATACCACTCAAAGAATTCTCCTAAACTTTATCTACAAACCTATTATCTAAAGAACTCTACATCCGAATTTTTTTTTCCATAAAACCACAATGTAGAAACGAGCAAGGCCGCGTATGAGAAGGATCAGGCAAGCACACGGAATTCTAGGAAGGGTGTCAGGAAATTTTTGTCAGTCCCTTTAACATTTTTTTATAACTTAATTGAATTCTTGCAGAAAAGGTCCCAGTGCACAATCCTCTGATTTGCTCCCTTCATCCGCTCAATGAAAACAAGAGGATTGTGGTCCGTCCATATCTCCACCGGGAAAGAAAAATTTGTCACATACAGCTTGTAGTTAAGACCACAGACCAAAGAAAGGGCTTCCTTTTCTATGGTGGGGTAACGTTTTTCTGCCGCCAGAGGCTTTTTACTATAGTAAGACACAGGATGAACACCGTCCACCTTTCTCTGAGAAAGGACACCTCCAATACCAATGTCAATGGCACCTGCTGCTATAATAAAAGGCTTCTGAAAATCTGGGGCAGTCGAAATTCGGTTAGTAATTAATACTGATTTAAGTTTATTAAAATATTCTTCACACTGATTCGACTACAAGAACTTTTTTCCTTTTTCTAATAAAGTAGAAAAAGGCTGAGCAAGATCAGAGTAATATCGCACAAATCTGCGGTAATAACCAGTACTCTTCTTACCTCTCTACCATTACCAAGCCTTTTCAAATTTATAATTTCCTTGAGGTTAGCATGTTTCGGAGCCATCTGACCGAATTCAACCTCGTGACCCAAATAACAAACTTTGGCCTGGCCCAATTTGCACTTAGTCGAATTAACATCTAACCCTTCAGACCTAAGGGATTCAAAAACTTTACGTAACCTTAACGTTTGGGTATCTCCAATCATAGCTGTATACTACCAAGTAATCAATATAAATTTCCACTCCTTCCAAACCACAAGTTACCATATTCATGAGCCATTGAAAAGTATATGCAGCATTTTTCATTCCAAAAGGCATGACCTTACAGTTGCATAGGCCAAACAGAGTGACAAATGCGGATATTTCACGAGCTTAGTTGGACAATGGAACCTACCAATAACACTTTAAATGATCCAGCTTAGTAATAAATTTGACAGAACCAATCTGATCCAGATAATCATCAAGACGAGAGAGCGAAAAAGAATAATTTTTCATATTGGTGTTCACTTTATGGTAGTCCACACACATGCTGAACTCATCGTCTGCTTTCTTTAATAATACAATAGGAGAACTCCAGGGACATAAAGATGGTTGAAAAAGGTTATGTTTCAAAATAAACTCTATATACTTACTGACTAAATCCCATTTTACTGGCTTCAGCCAGTAAGGACTCTGCTTCACAGGGGAAGCATCCACCCCATCTACATCATGACTTAAAATACTTTTCCTACGTGGAGCATCCGGAAAAAAGATCTGAAAAGAAATAAATCAAATTAGGCACATCCTCCAGTTTGTTAACATCTAAATTATCTAAACTAACTTTTAACATCTCCAAACTTTGCATAATTCCACCCAATGCATCCGAAGGAAACTTAAATCCTAACTTGTCCATCCTCAAGAGGCACATCCAATACCACAGACACAAGCTCGGACAATATTGCTAATGGATCACCTTGCTTACCAATATAAGGTTTCAGACGATTAACATGAAATATTCTACATTTACGGCTTCAACCGGGAGCCTTATTTTCATAGTTAACCTTCCAAGGGCCCTTATATTTTAGTTTGAGAAAACTATCCGGGTCCATGCTTAGCCCACAAATCAACTCCTCAGGTTCAAATGAATGTACTTTTACCTTTCTGTCAAAGTTGTTCTTCATTACCAACTGTATACCGTTCCAAATTCTCCCAGGCAAACTTCCAGGCACTAACCATTCTTCCCTTCAAATCTTCCACAAACCTTTCAACATTTATTTCCTTCTTCCGGTTGGATTTGAGCATTTCAAAAACAGTTTCCAATGGTCTACAAACCTTGTGTCCAAATACCAACTTGGAACAAGCTACACTAGTGGAAGAGTTAGGGTGATTCATGATAGCAAAGAGAGCAAAAGGGAGGTCTTTGTTCCAGTAACTATCGTGATCATAACAATATTTCTTCAGGACAGACTTGAGGGTTTGGTGGAACCTTTCCACTAACCATTGACTCTGCGGGTGATAAGGTATGCTGGTAACACGCTGAATGGCCAGTTCAGCACACTTACCCCTAGATACTTTACTCGTGAAATTCATCCCGCACTCGGTCTAAATTACAGGACGGAGACCATACCTGGAAAAGAAATCCCTTAATTTTTCAAAGACAACTTTAGAAGTAACCTGCCTTATAGTTATAGGTTCAGGAAAACTAAAGGCTCCATCTATAATGGTTAGTAAATATACATAACCTATTTTAGTTTTTGGTAAGGGACCTATTACATCAATTACTGTCTCAGAAAATGGATCACCTATAGCAGGTATGGGATGCAACGGGGCTTTAGGGATCCCCTGATTTGGTTTACCCATTACCTGAAAAGTCTCACACTCTCTGATAAACTGCTTCATACTCTATTTAATTCCAGGCCACCAAGAATACCTAGCCAGGCTATGAAAAGTTTTTAACACACCCAAAAGACCTGAAAAAAAATAGCATGAGCTGAATCCAAAACAGAGTTTCTGAATTGAGAAGGTACCACAATCTGTTCCACCCAACCAGTTTTATTCAAATTATCAGATGCAGGATGACTAAACCAATATAATAGGCCCTTTAGATCCTCAACATCGCCAAAATCAAAATTAAATTAATTTTTTTTTGAGCTTTAAAAAAGCAGCTCTGTCCCAATCAAGTTTCATATTAACCTCATCACTACAACTGCTCTCTACTAGCCCAGGCCTTAAAACATCAAACTCTTCACTACTTAACAGTAAGTCATCATCGCTCTCCACATCAAGTAAATTTGCAGCTTTTGCTGCGGACTGAGTCACTACAGTCACGGGACTAGCATTTACTGATAATATAGGGAACAGCTCCCGTCCTTCACTATCCACCATATCATTTTCCAAGATACCATCAATACCCAGGATAGGTACACTATCCACCACAGCCAACTCAGTGACGCGATCATATCTTGGAAAAGACATGCAGACATTAACTAAAGGAGTGGACAAAACTGAATCTGGAAAACCTCCCAACAATACAGATTTTCCATTATATTTTTCAAAACCATTCAAAGCCCTCTTCATTATTAACGACCGGGCAGAACCAGTGTCTCTAAAAAACTTCACCTGGACAACACGAGAGTCAAAAATAAACTTTCCAGGCTATTCGTATTTGTCGAACTTGAGTCACGATTGGGGATTAAGACCATTAGGCTTACTACTGTTTACTAACCTACTCATATCTACTAGAGGTCTGTCTAGAGGACTACTGCTACTAACCTCTGACTTATCATTCGTCAAGGCTACTGGACTTTGATTATTTCGCTATAAGTACATCCTACGAGCATTACACTGGTTTTGGAAATGCCCGTGCTTGTTTCACCGTAAACAGCTTCCTTTAAAGCCTGAGCTTCCATTTCCATTATACCTATCTTTTCCCCCCCCCTTGGAAGTCTCTATTAGTAAAAACTTTAGGGGGAGGATGACCTGCTTGGACTCTACCCACATCCCTATCACATGAAAAAGAATTAAAAATAATATTACCATTCCTAAGGATATGTGGAGTCATCGAGGAGGTTTCTACTCTCCTACCATCATTAGGGGAACAAGATATTTGATTATATAAAGTTTTATAAGTAAAACTACCGCTACCTGAATGGTGAGTCAATACTAATTCATCTGCTAACTGAGTAGCAGTACTCAATTTCATACTTTTTACCTCCTCCTGGTGAACTTTCAACTCCCTGCTATAGGCCTTCTTAAACTGCTCTAGGAGCAACAGTTCACGTAACGCAGCGAAAGTGACTATCTGGCGACTTTTCAGCCAGTCGTCGAACTCTTCCTCCTTGACATGCGCAAACTCCACGAAAGACTGAGTAGGGTGTTTTGTATAGTTGGGAAACCTGAGGCGGTAGGCTTCAGGTACCGAGTCGTACGACTTTAAAATTAAGGCTTTTACCTTCTGGTAATATCGAGCTACTCCCTCCTCCAAAGCATTATACACCCGCATTGCCTTACCCATTAACCTACACTGTATTAATAGAGTCCACATTTCTGGAGGCCAAGACAATCGGGAGGCCACACACTCAAATGCCTTGAAGAACTCAGGGAAATTCTTTTTGTCAAACACCGTCACCAATTTTAGTGCAGCACCTATGTTGAACCGATCTTGGAAGGTATCTTTAGGGGAACTTATGAAATTGGCCTCCAGTAAACTAACTATATCTATATTTAATTTCGCCATATCCTACTCATGACACCTTACCCGCTCGTTCTACTCAAACTCCATTTTTTGCAACTCTATGCATTTAAAAATAGGGTTGCATTCCTTCTTCTCCTAGGAGTCCCCCAACGCATTAACAGGGGCCAGAGATTTAAAGAGTAAAGAATCAGGGGGGTCAAGAACGTATTAGAGGACACATTTCCCGGACCCTTAGGAAAAATTGCTGGACCCTCGTAAATGGTACCTACTTCAGGAGGATCCTCAAACAGAGTTAGACCAGCCCTCATACTTACTTTGTCCTCTTCTAAACCCTCACTCAAACTCTCCTCACCATCACAAATAACCTCACTCTCACTCACTGAATGTTCAGCTTCAGATAAATCCTCTTTTACTTTATCCCTAACTGTTAACAATATCTCTACTCTGGTGTCCATAGCCTTCCGCGGAACACCCACCCACTTAGCACACTCAACTAATTGTTTCTTAGCTAGAAGGGGGAAAATCATAATGCAATAAACTGACTGCAAAAATTCAGCTGGATCAAAAACAAATTCCTCCATTTCGTAAAAAAAAGCAAAAAGCTACATTAAGAAAAAAAAAATGAAAAATAAAAAAATTGAAGAGTCCACCTAAGTGTCGCTCCAACAACCGAAATACTGGATACCCTAAGCAATCTATCCTGTCACGGTCGCCAAATATGTTACAACCCTTGTCTGACCTTGGTACAGGTTCTAATTGCAGGATAAAAGAGGTCAGTGTTTATGAAAATACCCAACAGACAATTGGTCAGCGGAAACAAAAAATTTGTGAAAACTTAACAATATTTATTAACAACAAAATCTACAACAGTCCGCCTTGTGAATACCTAACAATTAAAATTAACAAATAACAGTTTACCAAATAAACAATGATGTCTAAAAATGCATACAATGAGACAGAGTTTAATAATAATATTATTCTTAACGTGAAACACCACACTCTAAACGCCAGAGAGTCAAATATTTAAATAACAAAGCACAATATATATATATATAATTATATATATATATATATATATATATATATATATATATATATATATATATATATATATATATATATATATATATATATATGTATATATATGTATATATGTATATATATATATATATATATATATATATATATATATATATATATATATATATATATATATACGTATATAAATATATATATATATATATATATATATATATATATATATATATATATATATATATATATATATATATATATATATACATATATATATATATATATATATATATATATATATATATATATATATATATTTATATTTATATATATATATATATATATATATATATATATATATATATATATATATATATATGTATATATATATATATATATATATATATATATATATATATATTTATATTTATATTTATATATATATATATATATATATATATATATATATATATATATATATATATATATATATATATATATATATCTTTATATATATACATATAAATATATTTATATTTATATATATATATATATATATATATATATATATATATGTATATATATATATATATATATATATATATATGTATATATATATATATATATATATATATATATATATATATATATGTATATATATACATATATATATGTATATATATATATATATATATATATATATATATATATATATATATATATATATGTATATGTATATATATATGTATATATACATATATATATGTATATACATATATATATATATATATATATATATATATATATGTATATATATACATATATATGTATATACATATATATATACATATATATATATATATATATATATATATATATATATATATATATATATATATATATATATATATATGTATATATATATATATGTATATATATATATATATATATATATATATATATATGTATATACATATATATATATATATATATATATATATATATATATATATATATATATATATATATATAAATATATATATATATATATATATATATATATATATATTCTCACGCTCTTTGGGGGCTGGATGAAACCACGTCCTGCTCCAACCAAAGTAGCGACTCTAATAGCAACATCATCACTCAACTACGTTAGGGAGTGTAACTTCGCAGAACTCCTCATCAAAGCAAGGGAAATGGAGCTCTGGTCCCAAACCTAAATAAAGATAAAAAATATCTCTTGCCTAACAACTGCCTCCCTACTTGTCACCACAAGCTCCAAAGCTCCCGCAACTGCCTATGTCGAGGATCAATAAATCGCGTTGACGCCGGTGACCCTCCCGCGTCCACCTTGATGCCGAGATTCTTAGGTTGGTGCCAAGGACCGCAGAAGAGAACACTCAGGAATCACAAATCAATGCAGGTGGCCATAATGCACCTACTTGAAGCCGTCAAACGGTGGCGTTACAATACTCTAAAATGCTAACATAAGCCAGCTGCTGCAGTAGGTCAGGGGAGTGGCAAGCTCTAATTGTCTTGAAGCAATCAAGTTCCTTGCACGTAAACATAGGTGTCCTTTCTCACCAAGGACATGAAAAACAAAGAAAAGCAACAAGCGTTAAACTAGAAACTTATAAATCTTTAAGAGAAGTAGGGAAGAGGCTAAAACAGCACTTAAATAGAAAAATATAAATTTACAACTGAAACTTTATTAACTAAACCTTATGCCAATTTTACATAAAAAAAATGCAGTAATAAGGCTGACGTAAACAAAAGCAAAATTATGTTAATACATGATACCTTCCTCCCCGAAGAAAAGTAAAAAATTTAAACAGAAAAAATATTATTTTTTTTTCTTATACAAATAGAAAGGCACCTGTAAAGTAAGAACATTAATTATAATAACAGAACAATAAACCTAAAACCAAACAGAAAGTATCCCTAAAGAATACAAACCAAAAACTTTATATAGCTTACCATTATTTTAAATATCCAATATTACCGTACTTTGTCAAAAATCTCCAATTCTATGGATGCAAACCTACCTAACTAAACGTAAATAAACTTACAGGTACGCCCACAGACATACACCTTCACCTACAATACACTGGCATTATATTCCAAGTAGTCAATAATATTATTATACAATTAAATGTCTTAGTATATCGGGAAAAATCAATAAGTGATGAAGGGGAACCTTTATAAAACACTATAGTGTATACCACTCAAAGAAACCTCCTGAACTTTATCTATTTAAACAGAACTACATACTGAAAAATTTTTCCCATATAACCACAATAGAGAAACAAGCAAGGCAAGCACACTAAATTCTAGAAAGGTAGCCAGGAATTTTTTAGTCAGTCCTTTTAACATGTTTCATAACTAAATTGAATTCCTGCCATAAAAGGGCCCAGCACAAAATCCTCCGGCTTGCTCCCTTCATCCGGTCGATGAAAACCAGAGGATTGTGGTCCGTCCATATCTCAACCGGGAAAGAAAAATTTGTCACGTACGTCACAAAATAGTTAAATTAAGAGTGCGGACCAAAGAAAGAACTTCCTTTTCTATGTTGGAGTAACGTTTTTCCGCCACCAAAGCTTTTTACTATAGTAAGACACCGGAGGAACAACGTCCACCTTTCTCTGTAAAAGAACACCTCCAATGCCAACATCAATGGAACCTGCTGCTATAATAAAAGGCTTATGAAAATCTAGGGTAGCCAAAATGCGGTTAGTAATTATTACTGATTTAAGTTTATTAAAAGATTCTTCACACTGATCTGACCACAAGAACTTTTTTCCTTTTTCTAATAAACTAGAAAAAGGCTGAGCAAGATCAGAGTAATTACGCACAAGTTTGCGGTAGTCACTTTTCTTACCTCTGTAACATTACCAGGCCTTTTTAAATTTATAATTTCCTTGAGGTTAGCCTGTTTCGGAGCCACCTTACCGAAACCAACCCCGTGACCCAAATAACAAACCTTGGCCTGGCCCAATTCACACTTAGCCAAATTAACATCTAACCCTGCGGACCTAAGGGCTTCAAAGACCTTACATAACCTTAACATATGGGTATCCCAGTCATAACTATATACTTCCAAGTAATCAATATAAATTTCAACTCCTTCTAAACCACAAGTTACCCTATTCATGAGCCTTTGAAAAGTACACACAGCATTTCTCATTCCAAAAGGCATAACCTTACACTCGTAAGCTGATATTTCACGAGCTCGGTCGGACAATGGAACCTGTCAATAACCGTTTAGAACAGGGGTCGGGTAACTTTTTTGGGTGTTACCCCAAAAGAATTTGTAGTAAAATGAATTTACCCCCACACTTGGAAGTACTCTGGTGGACAAACTAATTTACTTATAGAATTCATGGATAATAAATAAATAAAAAATGTATATTGGAGAAATGTTTAATTGTTAATTTCATCTATCATAGGAAATAAAAGTCTGTCTTTTTGGCATGGAAATAGCACACAAGAAAAAAAGTAGGAATCCCATTTATAAACAGAAATAAAACACTTTTTCTAGCATTACATGGCACACAAGCAAAACTACTGACCATCATGTATTTCAAATTCAAATTGAAATTTTATTGCATCCACTATTATGGGGAAAAAATGTTATCCTTTCTGGCATAAGAATGGCACACAAAGAAAATCAATGTTATTCTTTCTGGCATAAGAATGGCACACAAAGAAAAATAATCAAGAAAATATCGAAAACTTTAATATTTTAACGACAGATTGAAATCTTTAATATTTTCATATCAGCTACCTCAGGCTTTAGAAAAATGATACTGTTTCATCTTGGATACAACAACTTCGAAATCAGGGATTTTTCAAGTTACTGCTACTAGGATGCTGTCTTCAGGATTCAACCGGTTTCTGTATTTTGTTTTTAGATTTAAAAAGGGTAGAAAAACCTTGTTCGCAAAGGGAGGTTGTTGCGAAAGGTAGTAGCATTTTAGTTGCTTCCATAAGTGCAGTTTTATAAGCCTTTGCAGTTTTTGACATCCAAAAACTTGAGAGATCATCCTTGCTCTCAAATTCCATTTTTGTTTCATTGCTGGAACGAAGTTCAATAGGCTCTTCTGCCAATCCTTCAGGCTGTTCAGGCAAATCAGCAGGCTCACTTTTGAAGGGATTTACAACCCAGCTGACAGTATGTGAATCAAGTTCTGGAGAATAGTCACAGAACCTATTTCTAAATTTGGTCAGGGGCCTTGTGACTGACTCCTTTATGTCACTAAGCCTGCAGTCTTGACAGTCTTCCAAAAACTCTCCTAGTTTTGGAAAGACAGCAGTCTTATTGGCATTTAATTTCTGGTTCCAATACTTAAGCTTTGATACAAATGCTGAATTTTTTTCCCTTGCTAACAGGAGATTGACTTTCTTTCCTTGCAATTCCTTGTTCAGTTCGTTTACATGTCCAAAAATGTCAGCTAAGTATGCAAGAAGAGCTAGCCAGGTTGTTTTTCTGAACTTTTCTGCAAGTGTGTGTTTTTTATCAGTCAGAAACATTTTGAGTTCTGTTTTAAGAGCCCACACTCTATTTAGGACATTTCCTCGTGAAAGCCACCTCACTTCCGTATGGAAAAGAAGGGTTGAATATTCAGCCTCTCCATCCTCACATAAATCACGAAACATCCTCGTGTTTAGTTCATGCCCTTTTACAACATTGACAATCTTAACCACATCATTTAACACAGCTTCCACTTCTGGTTCCAAATTCTTCACAACTAATACCTGGCGATCTATCATACAATGGATAACTAGAATATCTGGATTCTGTTGTTTGGCCAAAGCCACAAAACCATTGATGTGACCAAGCATGGCAGGAGTTCCATCAACTGATACTGCAATACAATCTTCCCACTTCAGATCAACACTTGGTTTTTTGAACCATGCATCAACCTTATTGAACACATCAAAACCATGAGTTCTCATTTCAAGAGAACACAACATTTCTTCTTCGATTTCATCAGAGCCCCTATATCGAATGTATACCATCAATTGTGAATTGCTACTTACATCTGTAGTCTCATCAAGTTGAATGGCAAACTCTACTTTTTTTACTGAAGAAATCATTTGTTCCCTCACATTTTCTGCTAAGATGGAAATTCTTTCTTTAATAACTCTAGCAGACAAAGGTACTGTATTCAGTTGTTTAGCTACTTTCTGCCCACACATTATTTCTGCCATTTTTACAGCCGCAGGCTTGATTAAGTCTTCACCAATAGTATGCGTTTTCTTGTTTCGAGCAGCAAACCATGCCACTTCAAAACTAGATATTGCAGCTGAACGTTGGTCAAACATTGCACTCTTGTTACTTTCCAGTCTCTGTCTTTTCACTGTTTTTTCCAGATTCTCAAAGTATTCCCGTGGTTTGGAAGACAGATGTGAATGAACCTTGTCCAAGTGTTTCTTCAGTTGATTCTTTTCGAAAGACTCGGCAGTCAGTACTTTCATACAAACTACACATTGAGGCTTCATTTGTCCTTTGTCCTCTATTTTTGTGAAGCCATAATTAAGGAACTCTGCCTGATATGTCCTTTTCCTTGCTGATGCCATCTGAAAATGAAAAAAAATCAGCAATTACACATATGATGCAACATCAACTTATTCACCACACTAAACGTTAACTATAATCACTGTCAGTCAACAGACTTCCTCCACCAACGTGAACTGCTAGTTAAATTCAAGCATAATCGACCAGCCAGCCACTCCATGACGTCACTCAAACACAATCCAAGCTGCCACCACCACAACCACCACCTTTCACTCCTTTTTTTCTCCTCTTTATCCAGGCCTCCCTTACCTATGATCGTGGTAGTTCCTCCCGTAACACCCCAGGTAAAAAATCCACCAGGTCCATGACGAGGGGCTAAATGAAGACTGATAAGTCAAGAAACAAATGCCACCACCAAGACAACAACACAAAAGCAATCTCACTGAGGGTTAAAAACAGTTTCAATACTGATGAAGCAGTTTCAATGCAGATATTTCTCCGTTTCCATAGTTTTAAAGATCGTGGGATCCTCGATGTATTCTTTTCTCCAACTTTCATATTAGTTTCCCTCACTTAGCACATCCACATCCGTAGCACGTTCATTACCCCCCAAAATTTCTAATTTTACCCCGTTTGGGGTAATTTACCCCTGTTCCCCGACCACTGGTTTAGAAGATCGAAATTAGTAATAAATTTCACAGAGCCAATCCGATCCAGATAATCATCAATAGGAGGGGGAGAAAAAGAATAATTTTTCGTATAGCTGTTCACTTTATGGTAGTCCACACACATGCTGAACTTAGCGTCTGCTTTCTTCACTAATGCAATAGGAGAACTTCAGGGACTTATAGATGGTTTTATAAAGTTATGTTTCAACATAAACTCTATCTCCATACTGACCAAATCCCATTTTACTGGCTTCAACCAGTAAGGACTCTGCTTCACAGGGAAAGTATTACCAACATCAACATTATGACTTAAAAATATTTGTCCTACCTGGAGCATCATGTAAAACATCTGAAAAGGAATAAATTAAATTGAGCACATCCTCCTGTTTTTTAACATCTAAATGATCTAAATTACTTTTTAACATCTCCAAATTTTGTATATTTTCACCCAAAGCATTCGAAGGAAACTGAAACCCTAACTCGTCAGAGTCCTCGGGAGGCACATCCAATACCACAGACACAGGCTCGGACACTATCGCTACTGGATCACCTTGCTTACCAATATAAGGTTTCAAACGATTAACATTAAATATTCTACATTTATGGCTGGAACCGGGAGCCTTAATTTCATAGTTAACCTCTGATAGTTCCTCAAAACTTTCTAAGGGTCCTTATATCTTGGTTCGAGAAACCTATCCGGGTCCATGCTCAGAACAAAAACCAACTCCTTAGGTTCAAATAAACATACCATTACCTCTTTGTCAAAGTTGCTCTTCATTACTGATTTGGACCGCTCCAAATTTTCCCTGGAAAACTTCCAGGCACTCACCATTCTTCCCTTCAAGTCTTCAACAAACCTTTTATCATTTATTTCCTCCTTCCGGCTAGATTTGAAAATTTCAAAAACAATTTCCAATAGTCCACCAACCTTTTACCCAAATACCAACTTGAAAAAATCTACACCAGCTGAAGAGTTAGAGTGATTCCTGATAGCAAAGTGGGCAAAAGGGAGGGCTTTGTTAGAGTCACTATCATAATCATAACAATGTTTCTTCAGGACTGACTTGAGGGTTTGGTAGAACATTTCCACTAACCCTGGACTCTGCGGGTGATAATGTACGCTGGTAACGTACTGAATGTCCAGTTCAGCACACTTACTCCTAAATACCTTACTTGTGAAATTTGTCACGCTGACGGTCTGAATTACACGAGGGAGACCATACAGGGAAAAGAAATCTATTGATCTTTCGAAGACAACTTTGGAAGTAATACGCCTCATAGTTATAGCTTCAGGAAAACGAGAGGCTCTATCTATGATGTTATGTAGATATATGTAACCTGTTTTTGTTTTGAGTAAGTGACCTATCACATCATTTACTAACTCAGAAAATGGATCACCTATAGTAGGTATGGGATGCAACGGGACTTTAGGGACCCCCTGATTTGGTTTACCCATAACCTGACAAGTCTCACACTCTCAGATAAATTGCTTCAAACTCAATTTAATTCCAGGCTACCAAAAAAACCTAACCAGCCTATGAAAAGTTTATATCACACCCAAAGACCTGAAAAAAATTAGTACGAGCTAACTCCAATAAAGAATTTCTATATTGAGAAGGTACCACAATCTGTTCCACCCGACCAGTTTTATTCAAGTTATCAGATGTGGGAGTACTAAACCTATATAACAAGCCCTTTACAACTCCAAACCTAGGCTTAGTCAGATCCTCAATATAGCCAAAATCAAAATTAATTTCATGATTTTGAGCTTTATTAAAAGCAGCTTTGTCTCAATCAGGTTTCATATTAACTATATCACTACAACTACTCTCTACTGGCCTAGGACTGAAAACAGCGAACTGAGCCCTACTTAACATTAAGTTATCATTGCTCTCCACATCAAGTAAATTAGCAGCTCTTGCTGCGGACCGATTCATTAAAGCCCCGTGATTAGTATTTACTGATAATATAGGGAACAGCTCCCATCCTTCACTATCTAGCATACCATTTCCCAGGATACCATCAATACCCGGGATAGGTACACTATCCACCACAGCCAACTTAGTGACTCGATCATATCTTGGAAATGTTATGCGGACATTAACCAAAGGAGCGGACACAACTGATTCCGGGAAACCTCCGCAGAATACATAATTTCCAGTATATTTCTCAAAACCATCCAGAGCCCTCTTCATAACTAATGACCGGGCAGAACCAGTGTCCTTAAAAAACTTCTCCTCTACAATATGAGAGTTAAAAATCAACTTTCCAGGCCACACATATTTGTCATACTTGAGTCACTATTGGGGATTAGGAGCATTAGGCTTACTACTCTTTCCTAAACTAATCCTATCTACTACAAGTCTGTCTACAGGACTACTGCTTCTAACCTCTGACTTATCATTCACCAAGGCTACAGGATTCTGATTATTGTGATGTAGGTACATCCTACGAGCATTACACTGGTTAAGGAAATGCCCGGTCTTGTTGCACCAAAAGCAGCTTCCTTTACAGCCTTAGCTTCTATTTTCATATATACCTGTTATTTCCCCACACCTGGTAAGTCTCTATTAGCAAAAACATTAGGAGGAGGAGGACCTCCTTGCACTCTACCCACATCCCTATCACCTGAAAAAGAATTAGAATTGATATTACCATTCTTAGGGATATGGAGAGTCGATAAGGAGGTTTCCCCTCTACCACCACCATTAAGGGAGCAAGATATTCGATTATATAAAGTCTTATAAGTAAAACTACCGCTATCTGTACGGTGAGTCAATACAAATTCATCCGCTAACTGAGCGGCATTACTCAAATATACACTTTTTACCTCCTCCAGGTGAACACTCAACTCCCTGCTACAGGCCTTCTTAAACTCCTCAAGGAGCTAAAGTTAATGTAACCCAGCAAAAGTGACTTTCTGACGACTTATCAGCCAGTCGTTGAACTGTTCCTCCTTGCAGCGCGCAAACTCCACGAAAGACTGCACAGGGTGTTTCGTATAGTTGCAAACTCGGAGGCGGTAGGCCTCAGGGACCAAGTCATAAGACTTTAAAATTAAGGCTTTAACCTTCTAATAATCCCGACCTACATTATACACCCGGATTGCCTTGCCCACTAGCCTACCCTCTATTACTACACACCTTATTTCTGCGGGCCAAGACAATCGGGAGGCCACACGCTCAAATGCTTGAAGAACTAAGGGACATTCTTTTCGTCAAACACAGGCACCTATGTTAAACTTATCTTGGAAGGTATCTTTAGGGGAACTTATCAAATTTGCCCCCTGTAAACTAACCATCTCTATATATAATTCTGCCATCTCCCACTCATGACACCTTATCCGCTCGTTTTCATCAAACTCCATTTTTCGCAACTCTATGCGTTTACAAATAAGGTTGTATTCCTTCTCCTCCTTGGAGTCACCCAACGCATTAACAGTGGCCAGAGATTTTGAAGGGTACAGAATCACGGGTCGGCCAAGAACGGATTATAGGACATATTACCCGGACCCTTGGGAAATATTTCTGGAGCCTCGTAAATAGTACGTACGTCAGGAGGATCCTCAAACAGAGTTAAACCAGCCCTCATATTTACTTTCTCCTTTTCTAAACCCTCACTCAAACTCTTCTCACCATCACAAATTACCTCACTCTCACTCACTGAATGTTCAGCTTTAGCTAACTGCTGTTTTATTTTATTCTTAACTGCTACCAATATCTTTGCTCTGGTGTCCATCGTCCTCCATGTAACACCCAAACACTATGCACATTCAACTAATTATGTCTTACCTAGAAAGGGCAAATACTTAATGCCATCAACTGACCCTAAAAATTCAGGTGGGTCAAGAACAAATTCGTCCATTTCGTAAAAAAAAGAAAATTCAAGGGAAAAAGGCAACACTAAAACCAAAAAATAAATATTGAATAGTCCACCCGAGTCCCGCTACACTAGAATACAGAATAACCTGAGCTCTCTATCCTATCATGGTCGCCAAGTATATTACGACCCTTGTCAGGCCATAGTGCATGTTCTTATTGCACGGTAAGAGAGATCAGTGTTTATAAAAATATGCAACCGCAAATTGGTCAGTTGAAACTGAAACACTTGGGAAAACTGAAGTATATTCATTAACAACATAATTTAGAACAGTCAGCCTTGTGACCACCTAACAATTAGAATTAACAATTAAGAATTTACCATATGAACATTAATGTTTAAAAGGCACACACTGAGACAGAGTTTAATAATAATAAAATTGTCAACGTGAAACACCACACTCTCAACGAGAGTAAAATAATTAAATAAAAAAGCACCCCCCAAATATATACATACATATATATATATATATATATATATATATATATATATATATATATATATATATATATATATGTATATACATATACATATATATATATATATATATATATATATATATATATATATATATATATAAATACACACACACACACATATATATATATATATATATATATATATATATATATATATATATATATATATATATAAATATATATATATATATATATATATATATATATATATATATATATATATATATATATATATATATATATACATATATATACATATATATATGTATACATATATATATATATATATATATATATATATATATATATATATGTATGTATATATATATATATATATATATATATATATATATATATATATATATATATATATATATATATATACAGTATATATATATATATATATATATATATATATATATATATATATATATACAGTATATATATATATATATATATATATATATATATATATATATATATATATATATATATATATATATATACTCACACTCTTTGGGGCTGGTTGAAACCACCCCCTGCTCCAACCAAGGTAGCGACTCCAATAACGACATCATGACTCAGTTACCGTAATGAGTGCAGCTTTGCAGGGCTCCTCATCAAAGGGAGGGAAATGGAGCTTTGGTCCCCAATCCAAAAAAGGTAAAAATTATTTCCTACCCAACTACTACCTCCTTACTTGTCATCACGAGCTCCAAACGCGTTGACGGCGTTGTTCCTCCTGCGTCCAGCTTGATGCCGGGATTCCTTTGGTACCAAGGAACGCAGAAGAGAACACACAGGAATCAAAAATCACTGAAGGTGGCCGAAATGCACCTGCTTAAAGCCGTCAAACGTTGGCGTTGCAATCCTCTAAAACGCACACGTAAGCCAGCGGCTCCAGTAGATCAGGGGAGTGGGATGCTCGAACTGTCTTCAAGCAATCGAGTTCCTTGCAAGTAAACACAGGTGTCTCTTCTCACCAAGGCCTTGAAAAATACAGAAAAGAAGCAAGCGTTAAAATAGACACATAAAAATATTTAAGCGAGCGTGGAGGAGGTTGAAACAGCATTTCAAAACTAAAAAGAAAATAATTTACAACTGAAACCTTATAAACTAAACCTTATGCTAATTTTACATAAAACAAAAATGCAGTAACAAGGTTGACGTAAACAAAAGCAAAATTATGTTGATATGTAATAATAATAATAATAATAATAATAATAATAATAATAATAATAATAATAATAATATTAATAATAATAATAACAAAATTATCCATAATATTGATTATAAAAATTATGATAATATCTCTAATTGTATATAGACCTGTTACCTTTTTGTAAGCTAGTTTTGCGAATTCAAGCTTGGAATAAGCATTTTTATTCCAGGTTCTCGGAATATACATTCCTAGTTCTTACGTCTTTCGCACGCTTATCTAAAGCCATTAGATTCAAAGATCCATACATTTTTATGAACCAGTGTTTTCAAGTTGATGCTCAAGATACATAGTGACCTTCGAAACTAAAGTAGTAGTGTGTAAATATAAAGAATATATTTTCTTTAGAATAGGTATTAAAAGTTTTATAGATATCTTTATACATGATTTGCTAAGATGTGAATTTTATGGGAAACGTAATCTACGAAAACATTCTTTTGGGGACATTTTATATATTATCAATAGAGAATTTTTTAAATATTATATACTCTATCTTCAAGCATTAATATATATATATATATATATATATATATATATATATATATATATATATATATATATACATATATATATATATATATATATATATATATATATATATATATATATGTATATATATATATATATATATATATATATATATATATATATATATATATATATATATATATATATATACATAAAATATTAATGCCTCTGGTTTAAATACATAGCTTGAATAATAATTATTTCAAATGAGGCCTTAATGTATGTTTTGTAAATAGAGACCGGAAAACTACACCCCAGAAGAGAAATAGACGTTCAAGTGAATGAAATAAGAATAAAAATGTGTAAAACACACACACACTCTCTCTCTCTCTCTCTCTCTCTCTCTCTCTCTCTCTCTCTCTCTCTCTCTCTCTCTCTCTCTCTCTCTCTCTCTCTTACTACGTTAAATCTTTAACATGTTATCACTTCAATTTATTTTCCTTCCTTTCATCAATTTTATCTAATTATCTTTGAATTATTATTTTATTTGGATAATACAAAAATTTTAGATTAAATACCTAAAATCAAACACTGCTTTGTAGTCCACAATATTCCATGTGCTTATATTACTTAATGCAGATTATGTATACAAATATTTACTACGTGATATTCTACTTATTATTATTATTATTATTATTATTATTATTATTATTATTATTATTATTATTATTATTATTATTATTATTATTACTTGCTAAGCTACAACCCTAGTAGGAAAAGAATGATGCTATAAGGCCAGTGCCCTCAACAGGGAAAGTAGCCCAGTGAGGAAAGGAAACAGGGAAAAATAAAATATTTCAAGAGCAGTAACATCTTTAACATAAATCTTTCATATGTAACTATAACAACTAACAAAACAAGCGGAAGAGAAATTAGATAGATAAGAGTACCTGAGTGTACTCTCAAGTATGAGAACTCTAACCCAAGACAGTGGAAGACCATGGTACTGAGGCTATGGGGTTACCCGAGAATAAAATAACAATGGTTTGATTTTGGAGTGTCCTTCTCCTAAAAGAGCTGCTGACCATAATTAAAGAGTCTCTTCTACTCTTACCAAGAGAAAGTAGCAACTGAACAATTAAAGAGCAATAGGAATAGGCGAAGAAGAATTGTTTAGTTATCTAAGTGTTGTCATGTGTATGAGGACAGATGAGAATCTGTATCTCAACGGGCTACTGGTGCTCTTGCCAATCTACGACCTAAAAGATTTCTTATAGTTGAATTTACTGGGTATTATTCTTTCCCATATATGAGACTTTTGTCCAGAGTCACTTAGCGTATTCTACTTTTAGCTACCTCACCTCAAAGCTGAAACTGATTTGTCTTATTTTCATGAAGACATATTTCTTCTCTATGTCTCTTATTTCTTAACATAAAAATTTAAATTTCACTACTGTTTTCCTTGTTACTTTTTTTCATATGGTTTAAACTGCTGTTTTCAGAATTGCTGATGACTGATCCTTGATATATGCTACATCTTAGTTTACATTATCCAAATATATAAAAGAATCGCTAAAATCTACGCTGTGTTTGCTGTCTGAATCCATTTTCACGTGGTTAATGAATTGCAAACAAAGCGGATGGTGTAGTCCAGTTGTTTCTATGTGACCTCACACAATGCTGGAGGGGACTTTATTAAATTGTGCTAGTCTGGTTGACACCTGTGCCGGCTGGTGTAATTAATTTTATCAATCTAAGAAAATATGGCCGAGGCTTTATTTATTTATGGCTCACAGTGAATTATAATAATTATATTTTATTTTTAAGAGTTATCTTAGGCATGTGAGCCCTTCCTTAAGGAGTAATGCTGTTCACTAAAAATGATACTTTGTTGGCCCCACAATTACCCTTGTCAGTCCAGACTACAAGGCCGTTCATTTGTAGGTGGTCGAGATTGATGCATAAGTAATAGATATATTCATTTGAAGAAGCATAGAACACAAGTATGTCATCCATGTAACACATGTAGAATGGGAGGTCCCTTAAGTGCCATCCCTGAGGTTTTAAAAACTGTCCCCAGCGTTACGAAAGCTAAAATAGGAGTAATTGGAGGTGTATGTATAGAAGGGGTTGGGGATGACAGTCATTGGGATGTGTTCTGGTTTCATGGGAACCTGATAATACCCCTTTAAGAGGCCAAGTGTGGAGAAAAGTATTGTATTGTGCATATAGGAGGTAATGTCGGAGATGTTTGGGAGGTAATAGTCCTCCAATTCTGTTTACATGTTTGGAAACCTGTAATCCCCACAAGGACGTAGGGAGCCATCCTTCTTCAGGACCAGGTGTAAAGGCAATGACCATGGGCTTGTGGGCTTTTGTCAAAAGTTCATTTCTTTTATTTCAGCGAACATTTGTTTAGCGGCAGCCAAACGATCTGGGGGTGACACCTGATTCTAAAGATCGCCTTGATATGGTGATAAAAACCATGCATAGTGTAAGCCATGGGCATTTGGCGAAATTCAGCATCGAAGGCCTTTGGGTATAATATGAGGAGGTAGGCATAGGCTTCCTTTGGTCGGTGATGGGGAATGCCAGTTGGAGGGGCGAGTTGAAGAGGTGTCGATGAGTATGTGTTGACTAATTACCGAATCCCCAAATCAACCAGGAGATGGAAATGTGCGAGGAAACCTGCACCAAGTAGCATCAACGTTACGTTCGTAACAAGGAATTTCTGTTGGTATCTTGATCTCCCAAACGATAATGGGAGTATCCTGTACCTATGGGTGGGGATCTCAGATCTGTTATCAGCTACCAGGCGGACAACAGCTGCCTTAGAATAACCATGTAATGTCTTGTAAAGGGACTTTGGTAGAAGGGAACAGCTAGCACTAGTGTCTACCAATAACCGCACACATGTACCTGCATCATGAAAAAAAGAAAAGATTAGCGACAGGGGAGGCCACTGCCACAAGTGATTTCCTGCTTAGATGATTTTTGGCAACTGCCAATGATTTGCACTTTGCTTTGTAGCAGCCCAGAATCTGGAGTGGTAGTAACAGAACTGCTGCTGATAGGTGTCAGTTAGTGGCTGGAGATGTCGTTGGTTGGGAAGTGAGCAAAAGGGGGCATATGTGGGTGGGGGGGTGGGGATTTGTCACCACTCTGAAATATGAGCTGCAGTCAGCGTTGAGTAATTGTCCTCTTCATCAGGAGTGAAGGCGTTGATGGAGATCTTGAAGGTGGTGAAGTGAATGCCCTAAACAGCGTCGACTTTGATCATCAGGTCCTTCATGGGCAAGATATCGACATTGAGGATTGTGGTGGGGACAGGCTCGGGTAGGCATTGTACCAAAAGGACACGAAGTAGATTCATTTTCAAAGGAGAGCCGGTTGAAGCAAGTTGCTAGCGAGCGATACTGTTCATTTTCCTGAGGGCGAGCGAGGCCTTTTGGTCCACCAATGCCTGTTGCGAGCGGCTGGCAAGGATGAGTACTGCTCCAGGAGGTAATTTTTGAGGGTATCTCATGCAATGAGGGTGGCCACATAGTCACAAATCCCGTCTGACATTTCAGTGGAAAGTGTCTTCAGGAACTGCCACAAGGACTTAGTCTGCTTTGCTGTTTGAGTGAGTCACGCCCTTTGTCTTAAACTGAACTTCAGCGCGCTGGAACCAAGCGAACGGTTCTTTGATGGTGAAGGGCAGCAGTTTCAACAATGCAACTTGGGTCACAGACTTAAGATCAGTGAGTGGCATAGTAACAAGAGTAGGATGTAACAGTGGGTAAAAAGAAAAAAGAAAAAAAAATGCAATGTGGAGGTGATTGCTCCAAGAATCACCAATGTGCAGAGATGGTTGTTAACAGAGAGGCAAGGTGTATGCAAATTTAAACCGGTTCTGCTATCTGAGGGAAGAGCGAGACATAAAATAGGCAGTCAATTACAGTGTACAGCCATGTATGAAACATGTGTGGTACATGAGTGATGCTCTTGGATACCTAAATACCATCTTTCAGTTTTTAGATTTTATTTTGTAGCTTCCTCCTCTATTCCAAGACATATCATGTTAGGTCTGTATCCTTCAACAATTTTGTTCGTTTTTATCATTCATTATTCTTTTATTTATTATATACTCTCGGTACTTCAAAAATGATTGGCCTCCCACTGTGCTGCTCGTCTTAGGCGGCCAACTTTATTTCCTAGGTTCTCACTAAAAAAAAAATAAAAGAAAAAAAGGAAAAAAAAATCAGATATCTCTCCCAAGCCACAGTATGAAGTAACTTCACTTCACCATTCCAGCCTGGATACATGCTAAATTCATGTGAAAAGGAGCCAGGATATTTATAAGCCGTATTAGGAAATAAGACACTTGGAGCACTGTATTTCGTTTCTTCCACTCTTCAATTTTACAGATTCCATAAAAATCATTGTAATATGTAATACGCTTACATGAGTAAGTGGTGTCACTTAAAATTCTATTACAATTTCTATCACATTCCTTCATCATCATTCCAATTGATGAGAATATATTGATAGATTCTTAAGCAAACAGGTAATTTTTTTTTCTACAGCATACTTGTGGTAGTGGAGGACTATAAAACATAATGATATAATTATATAACTTCAAGCCAGGCAAATGTTGGTATACTGATCCTTAGGAAGAAGTCCTCCAAAAATTTTAAAAAGGTTCTCTCTAATTATAGGATTTTTTTTTTTTTCTAAAACCA
>NC_090744.1:78468633-78481133 GCF_036898095.1 Palaemon carinicauda | reverse complement strand
AAACACTTTTTCTAGCATTACATGGCACACAAGCAAAACTACTGACCATCATGTATTTCAAATTCAAATTGAAATTTTATTGCATCCACTATTATGGGGAAAAAATGTTATCCTTTCTGGCATAAGAATGGCACACAAAGAAAATCAATGTTATTCTTTCTGGCATAAGAATGGCACACAAAGAAAAATAATCAAGAAAATATCGAAAACTTTAATATTTTAACGACAGATTGAAATCTTTAATATTTTCATATCAGCTACCTCAGGCTTTAGAAAAATGATACTGTTTCATCTTGGATACAACAACTTCGAAATCAGGGATTTTTCAAGTTACTGCTACTAGGATGCTGTCTTCAGGATTCAACCGGTTTCTGTATTTTGTTTTTAGATTTAAAAAGGGTAGAAAAACCTTGTTCGCAAAGGGAGGTTGTTGCGAAAGGTAGTAGCATTTTAGTTGCTTCCATAAGTGCAGTTTTATAAGCCTTTGCAGTTTTTGACATCCAAAAACTTGAGAGATCATCCTTGCTCTCAAATTCCATTTTTGTTTCATTGCTGGAACGAAGTTCAATAGGCTCTTCTGCCAATCCTTCAGGCTGTTCAGGCAAATCAGCCAGCTCACTTTTGAAGGGATTTACAACCCAGCTGACAGTATGTGAATCAAGTTCTGGAGAATAGTCACAGAACCTATTTCTAAATTTGGTCAGGGGCCTTGTGACTGACTCCTTTATGTCACTAAGCCTGCAGTCTTGACAGTCTTCCAAAAACTCTCCTAGTTTTGGAAAGACAGCAGTCTTGTTGGCATTTAATTTCTGGTTCCAATACTTAAGCTTTGATACAAATGCTGAATTTTTTTCCCTTGCTAACAGGAGATTGACTTTCTTTCCTTGCAATTCCTTGTTCAGTTCGTTTACATGTCCAAAAATGTCAGCTAAGTATGCAAGAAGAGCTAGCCAGGTTGTTTTTCTGAACTTTTCTGCAAGTGTGTGTTTTTTATCAGTCAGAAACATTTTGAGTTCTGTTTTAAGAGCCCACACTCTATTTAGGACATTTCCTCGTGAAAGCCACCTCACTTCCGTATGGAAAAGAAGGGTTGAATATTCAGCCTCTCCATCCTCACATAAATCACGAAACATCCTCGTGTTTAGTTCATGCCCTTTTACAACATTGACAATCTTAACCACATCATTTAACACAGCTTCCACTTCTGGTTCCAAATTCTTCACAACTAATACCTGGCGATCTATCATACAATGGATAACTAGAATATCTGGATTCTGTTGTTTGGCCAAAGCCACAAAACCATTGATGGGACCAAGCATGGCAGGAGTTCCATCAACTGATACTGCAATACAATCTTCCCACTTCAGATCAACACTTGGTTTTTTGAAGCATGCATCAACCTTATTGAACACATCAAAACCATGAGTTCTCATTTCAAGAGAACACAACATTTCTTCTTCGATTTCATCAGAGCCCCTATATCGAATGTATACCATCAATTGTGAATTGCTACTTACATCTGTAGTCTCATCAAGTTGAATGGCAAACTCTACTTTTTTTACTGAAGAAATCATTTGTTCCCTCACATTTTCTGCTAAGATGGAAATTCTTTCTTTAATAACTCTAGCAGACAAAGGTACTGTATTCAGTTGTTTAGCTACTTTCTGCCCACACATTATTTCTGCCATTTTTACAGCCGCAGGCTTGATTAAGTCTTCACCAATAGTATGCGTTTTCTTGTTTCGAGCAGCAAACCATGCCACTTCAAAACTAGCTATTGCAGCTGAACGTTGGTCAAACATTGCACTCTTGTTACTTTCCAGTCTCTGTCTTTTCACTGTTTTTTCCAGATTCTCAAAGTATTCCCGTGGTTTGGAAGACAGATGTGAATGAACCTTGTCCAAGTGTTTCTTCAGTTGATTCTTTTCGAAAGACTCGGCAGTCAGTACTTTCATACAAACTACACATTGAGGCTTCATTTGTCCTTTGTCCTCTATTTCTGTGAAGCCATAATTAAGGAACTCTGCCTGATATGTCCTTTTCCTTGCTGATGCCATCTGAAAATGAAAAAAAATCAGCAATTACACATATGATGCAACATCAACTTATTCACCACACTAAACGTTAACTATAATCACTGTCAGTCAACAGACTTCCTCCACCAACGTGAACTGCTAGTTAAATTCAAGCATAATCGACCAGCCAGCCACTCCATGACGTCACTCAAACACAATCCAAGCTGCCACCACCACAACCACCACCTTTCACTCCTTTTTTTCTCCTCTTTATCCAGGCCTCCCTTACCTATGATCGTGGTAGTTCCACCCGTAACACCCCAGGTAAAAAATCCACCAGGTCCATGACGAGGGGCTAAATGAAGACTGATAAGTCAAAAAACAAATGCCACCACCAAGACAACAACACAAAAGCGATCTCACTGAGGGTTAAAAACAGTTTCAATACTGATGAAGCAGTTTCAATGCAGATATTTCTCCGTTTCCATAGTTTTAAAGATCGTGGGATCCTCGATGTATTCTTTTCTCCAACTTTCATATTAGTTTCCCTCACTTAGCACATCCACATCCGTAGCACGTTCATTACCCCCCAAAATTTCTAATTTTACCCCGTTTGGGGTAATTTACCCCTGTTCCCCGACCACTGGTTTAGAAGATCGAAATTAGTAATAAATTTCACAGAGCCAATCCGATCCAGATAATCATCAATAGGAGGGGGAGAAAAAGAATAATTTTTCGTATAGCTGTTCACTTTATGGTAGTCCACACACATGCTGAACTTAGCGTCTGCTTTCTTCACTAATGCAATAGGAGAACTTCAGGGACTTATAGATGGTTTTATAAAGTTATGTTTCAACATAAACTCTATCTCCATACTGACCAAATCCCATTTTACTGGCTTCAACCAGTAAGGACTCTGCTTCACAGGGAAAGTATTACCAACATCAACATTATGACTTAAAAATATTTGTCCTACCTGGAGCATCATGTAAAACATCTGAAAAGGAATAAATTAAATTGAGCACATCCTCCTGTTTTTTAACATCTAAATGATCTAAATTACTTTTTAACATCTCCAAATTTTGTATATTTTCACCCAAAGCATTCGAAGGAAACTGAAACCCTAACTCGTCAGAGTCCTCGGGAGGCACATCCAATACCACAGACACAGGCTCGGACACTATCGCTACTGGATCACCTTGCTTACCAATATAAGGTTTCAAACGATTAACATTAAATATTCTACATTTATGGCTGGAACCGGGAGCCTTAATTTCATAGTTAACCTCTGATAGTTCCTCAAAACTTTCTAAGGGTCCTTATATCTTGGTTCGAGAAACCTATCCGGGTCCATGCTCAGAACAAAAACCAACTCCTTAGGTTCAAATAAACATACCATTACCTCTTTGTCAAAGTTGCTCTTCATTACTGATTTGGACCGCTCCAAATTTTCCCTGGAAAACTTCCAGGCACTCACCATTCTTCCCTTCAAGTCTTCAACAAACCTTTTATCATTTATTTCCTCCTTCCGGCTAGATTTGAAAATTTCAAAAACAATTTCCAATAGTCCACCAACCTTTTACCCAAATACCAACTTGAAAAAATCTACACCAGCTGAAGAGTTAGAGTGATTCCTGATAGCAAAGTGGGCAAAAGGGAGGGCTTTGTTAGAGTCACTATCATAATCATAACAATGTTTCTTCAGGACTGACTTGAGGGTTTGGTAGAACATTTCCACTAACCCTGGACTCTGCGGGTGATAATGTACGCTGGTAACGTACTGAATGTCCAGTTCAGCACACTTACTCCTAAATACCTTACTTGTGAAATTTGTCACGCTGACGGTCTGAATTACACGAGGGAGACCATACAGGGAAAAGAAATCTATTGATCTTTCGAAGACAACTTTGGAAGTAATACGCCTCATAGTTATAGCTTCAGGAAAACGAGAGGCTCTATCTATGATGTTATGTAGATATATGTAACCTGTTTTTGTTTTGAGTAAGTGACCTATCACATCATTTACTAACTCAGAAAATGGATCACCTATAGTAGGTATGGGATGCAACGGGACTTTAGGGACCCCCTGATTTGGTTTACCCATAACCTGACAAGTCTCACACTCTCAGATAAATTGCTTCAAACTCAATTTAATTCCAGGCTACCAAAAAAACCTAACCAGCCTATGAAAAGTTTATATCACACCCAAAGACCTGAAAAAAATTAGTACGAGCTAACTCCAATAAAGAATTTCTATATTGAGAAGGTACCACAATCTGTTCCACCCGACCAGTTTTATTCAAGTTATCAGATGTGGGAGTACTAAACCTATATAACAAGCCCTTTACAACTCCAAACCTAGGCTTAGTCAGATCCTCAATATAGCCAAAATCAAAATTAATTTCATGATTTTGAGCTTTATTAAAAGCAGCTTTGTCTCAATCAGGTTTCATATTAACTATATCACTACAACTACTCTCTACTGGCCTAGGACTGAAAACAGCGAACTGAGCCCTACTTAACATTAAGTTATCATTGCTCTCCACATCAAGTAAATTAGCAGCTCTTGCTGCGGACCGATTCATTAAAGCCCCGTGATTAGTATTTACTGATAATATAGGGAACAGCTCCCATCCTTCACTATCTAGCATACCATTTCCCAGGATACCATCAATACCCGGGATAGGTACACTATCCACCACAGCCAACTTAGTGACTCGATCATATCTTGGAAATGTTATGCGGACATTAACCAAAGGAGCGGACACAACTGATTCCGGGAAACCTCCGCAGAATACATAATTTCCAGTATATTTCTCAAAACCATCCAGAGCCCTCTTCATAACTAATGACCGGGCAGAACCAGTGTCCTTAAAAAACTTCTCCTCTACAATATGAGAGTTAAAAATCAACTTTCCAGGCCACACATATTTGTCATACTTGAGTCACTATTGGGGATTAGGAGCATTAGGCTTACTACTCTTTCCTAAACTAATCCTATCTACTACAAGTCTGTCTACAGGACTACTGCTTCTAACCTCTGACTTATCATTCACCAAGGCTACAGGATTCTGATTATTGTGATGTAGGTACATCCTACGAGCATTACACTGGTTAAGGAAATGCCCGGTCTTGTTGCACCAAAAGCAGCTTCCTTTACAGCCTTAGCTTCTATTTTCATATATACCTGTTATTTCCCCACACCTGGTAAGTCTCTATTAGCAAAAACATTAGGAGGAGGAGGACCTCCTTGCACTCTACCCACATCCCTATCACCTGAAAAAGAATTAGAATTGATATTACCATTCTTAGGGATATGGAGAGTCGATAAGGAGGTTTCCCCTCTACCACCACCATTAAGGGAGCAAGATATTCGATTATATAAAGTCTTATAAGTAAAACTACCGCTATCTGTACGGTGAGTCAATACAAATTCATCCGCTAACTGAGCGGCATTACTCAAATATACACTTTTTACCTCCTCCAGGTGAACACTCAACTCCCTGCTACAGGCCTTCTTAAACTCCTCAAGGAGCTAAAGTTAATGTAACCCAGCAAAAGTGACTTTCTGACGACTTATCAGCCAGTCGTTGAACTGTTCCTCCTTGCAGCGCGCAAACTCCACGAAAGACTGCACAGGGTGTTTCGTATAGTTGCAAACTCGGAGGCGGTAGGCCTCAGGGACCAAGTCATAAGACTTTAAAATTAAGGCTTTAACCTTCTAATAATCCCGACCTACATTATACACCCGGATTGCCTTGCCCACTAGCCTACCCTCTATTACTACACACCTTATTTCTGCGGGCCAAGACAATCGGGAGGCCACACGCTCAAATGCTTGAAGAACTAAGGGACATTCTTTTCGTCAAACACAGGCACCTATGTTAAACTTATCTTGGAAGGTATCTTTAGGGGAACTTATCAAATTTGCCCCCTGTAAACTAACCATCTCTATATATAATTCTGCCATCTCCCACTCATGACACCTTATCCGCTCGTTTTCATCAAACTCCATTTTTCGCAACTCTATGCGTTTACAAATAAGGTTGTATTCCTTCTCCTCCTTGGAGTCACCCAACGCATTAACAGTGGCCAGAGATTTTGAAGGGTACAGAATCACGGGTCGGCCAAGAACGGATTATAGGACATATTACCCGGACCCTTGGGAAATATTTCTGGAGCCTCGTAAATAGTACGTACGTCAGGAGGATCCTCAAACAGAGTTAAACCAGCCCTCATATTTACTTTCTCCTTTTCTAAACCCTCACTCAAACTCTTCTCACCATCACAAATTACCTCACTCTCACTCACTGAATGTTCAGCTTTAGCTAACTGCTGTTTTATTTTATTCTTAACTGCTACCAATATCTTTGCTCTGGTGTCCATCGTCCTCCATGTAACACCCAAACACTATGCACATTCAACTAATTATGTCTTACCTAGAAAGGGCAAATACTTAATGCCATCAACTGACCCTAAAAATTCAGGTGGGTCAAGAACAAATTCGTCCATTTCGTAAAAAAAAGAAAATTCAAGGGAAAAAGGCAACACTAAAACCAAAAAATAAATATTGAATAGTCCACCCGAGTCCCGCTACACTAGAATACAGAATAACCTGAGCTCTCTATCCTATCATGGTCGCCAAGTATATTACGACCCTTGTCAGGCCATAGTGCATGTTCTTATTGCACGGTAAGAGAGATCAGTGTTTATAAAAATATGCAACCGCAAATTGGTCAGTTGAAACTGAAACACTTGGGAAAACTGAAGTATATTCATTAACAACATAATTTAGAACAGTCAGCCTTGTGACCACCTAACAATTAGAATTAACAATTAAGAATTTACACACACTGAGACAGAGTTTAATAATAATAAAATTGTCAACGTGAAACACCACACTCTCAACGAGAGTAAAATAATTAAATAAAAAAGCACCCCCCAAATATATACATACATATATATATATATATATATATATATATATATATATATATATATATATATATATATATGTATATACATATACATATATATATATATATATATATATATATATATATATATATATATATATATATATATATATATATATATATATATATATATATATATATATATATATATATATATATATATATATATATATATATATATATATATATATATATATATATATATATATATATATATATATATATATATATATATATATATATATATATATATATATATATATATATATATATATATATATATATATATGTATATATATATATATATATATATATATATATATATATATATATATATATATATATATATATATATATATATATATATATATATATATATATATATATATATATATATATATATATATATATACAGTATATATATATATATATATATATATATATATATATATATATATATATATATATATATATACTCACACTCTTTGGGGCTGGTTGAAACCACCCCCTGCTCCAACCAAGGTAGCGACTCCAATAACGACATCATGACTCAGTTACCGTAATGAGTGCAGCTTTGCAGGGCTCCTCATCAAAGGGAGGGAAATGGAGCTTTGGTCCCCAATCCAAAAAAGGTAAAAATTATTTCCTACCCAACTACTACCTCCTTACTTGTCATCACGAGCTCCAAACGCGTTGACGGCGTTGTTCCTCCTGCGTCCAGCTTGATGCCGGGATTCCTTTGGTACCAAGGAACGCAGAAGAGAACACACAGGAATCAAAAATCACTGAAGGTGGCCGAAATGCACCTGCTTAAAGCCGTCAAACGTTGGCGTTGCAATCCTCTAAAACGCACACGTAAGCCAGCGGCTCCAGTAGATCAGGGGAGTGGGATGCTCGAACTGTCTTCAAGCAATCGAGTTCCTTGCAAGTAAACACAGGTGTCTCTTCTCACCAAGGCCTTGAAAAATACAGAAAAGAAGCAAGCGTTAAAATAGACACATAAAAATATTTAAGCGAGCGTGGAGGAGGTTGAAACAGCATTTCAAAACTAAAAAGAAAATAATTTACAACTGAAACCTTATAAACTAAACCTTATGCTAATTTTACATAAAACAAAAATGCAGTAACAAGGTTGACGTAAACAAAAGCAAAATTATGTTGATATGTAATAATAATAATAATAATAATAATAATAATAATAATAATAATAATAATAATAATATTAATAATAATAATAACAAAATTATCCATAATATTGATTATAAAAATTATGATAATATCTCTAATTGTATATAGACCTGTTACCTTTTTGTAAGCTAGTTTTGCGAATTCAAGCTTGGAATAAGCATTTTTATTCCAGGTTCTCGGAATATACATTCCTAGTTCTTACGTCTTTCGCACGCTTATCTAAAGCCATTAGATTCAAAGATCCATACATTTTTATGAACCAGTGTTTTCAAGTTGATGCTCAAGATACATAGTGACCTTCGAAACTAAAGTAGTAGTGTGTAAATATAAAGAATATATTTTCTTTAGAATAGGTATTAAAAGTTTTATAGATATCTTTATACATGATTTGCTAAGATGTGAATTTTATGGGAAACGTAATCTACGAAAACATTCTTTTGGGGACATTTTATATATTATCAATAGAGAATTTTTTAAATATTATATACTCTATCTTCAAGCATATATATATATATATATATATATATATATATATATATATATATATATATATATATATATATATATATATATATATATATATATATATATATATATATATATGTATATATATATATATATATATATATATATATATATATATATATATATATATATATATATATATATATACATAAAATATTAATGCCTCTGGTTTAAATACATAGCTTGAATAATAATTATTTCAAATGAGGCCTTAATGTATGTTTTGTAAATAGAGACCGGAAAACTACACCCCAGAAGAGAAATAGACGTTCAAGTGAATGAAATAAGAATAAAAATGTGTAACACACACACACTCTCTCTCTCTCTCTCTCTCTCTCTCTCTCTCTCTCTCTCTCTCTCTCTCTCTCTCTCTCTCTCTCTCTCTCTCTCTCTTACTACGTTAAATCTTTAACATGTTATCACTTCAATTTATTTTCCTTCCTTTCATCAATTTTATCTAATTATCTTTGAATTATTATTTTATTTGGATAATACAAAAATTTTAGATTAAATACCTAAAATCAAACACTGCTTTGTAGTCCACAATATTCCATGTGCTTATATTACTTAATGCAGATTATGTATACAAATATTTACTACGTGATATTCTACTTATTATTATTATTATTATTATTATTATTATTATTATTATTATTATTATTATTATTATTATTATTATTATTATTACTTGCTAAGCTACAACCCTAGTAGGAAAAGAATGATGCTATAAGGCCAGTGCCCTCAACAGGGAAAGTAGCCCAGTGAGGAAAGGAAACAGGGAAAAATAAAATATTTCAAGAGCAGTAACATCTTTAACATAAATCTTTCATATGTAACTATAACAACTAACAAAACAAGCGGAAGAGAAATTAGATAGATAAGAGTACCTGAGTGTACTCTCAAGTATGAGAACTCTAACCCAAGACAGTGGAAGACCATGGTACTGAGGCTATGGGGTTACCCGAGAATAAAATAACAATGGTTTGATTTTGGAGTGTCCTTCTCCTAAAAGAGCTGCTGACCATAATTAAAGAGTCTCTTCTACTCTTACCAAGAGAAAGTAGCAACTGAACAATTAAAGAGCAATAGGAATAGGCGAAGAAGAATTGTTTAGTTATCTAAGTGTTGTCATGTGTATGAGGACAGATGAGAATCTGTATCTCAACGGGCTACTGGTGCTCTTGCCAATCTACGACCTAAAAGATTTCTTATAGTTGAATTTACTGGGTATTATTCTTTCCCATATATGAGACTTTTGTCCAGAGTCACTTAGCGTATTCTACTTTTAGCTACCTCACCTCAAAGCTGAAACTGATTTGTCTTATTTTCATGAAGACATATTTCTTCTCTATGTCTCTTATTTCTTAACATAAAAATTTAAATTTCACTACTGTTTTCCTTGTTACTTTTTTTCATATGGTTTAAACTGCTGTTTTCAGAATTGCTGATGACTGATCCTTGATATATGCTACATCTTAGTTTACATTATCCAAATATATAAAAGAATCGCTAAAATCTACGCTGTGTTTGCTGTCTGAATCCATTTTCACGTGGTTAATGAATTGCAAACAAAGCGGATGGTGTAGTCCAGTTGTTTCTATGTGACCTCACACAATGCTGGAGGGGACTTTATTAAATTGTGCTAGTCTGGTTGACACCTGTGCCGGCTGGTGTAATTAATTTTATCAATCTAAGAAAATATGGCCGAGGCTTTATTTATTTATGGCTCACAGTGAATTATAATAATTATATTTTATTTTTAAGAGTTATCTTAGGCATGTGAGCCCTTCCTTAAGGAGTAATGCTGTTCACTAAAAATGATACTTTGTTGGCCCCACAATTACCCTTGTCAGTCCAGACTACAAGGCCGTTCATTTGTAGGTGGTCGAGATTGATGCATAAGTAATAGATATATTCATTTGAAGAAGCATAGAACACAAGTATGTCATCCATGTAACACATGTAGAATGGGAGGTCCCTTAAGTGCCATCCCTGAGGTTTTAAAAACTGTCCCCAGCGTTACGAAAGCTAAAATAGGAGTAATTGGAGGTGTATGTATAGAAGGGGTTGGGGATGACAGTCATTGGGATGTGTTCTGGTTTCATGGGAACCTGATAATACCCCTTTAAGAGGCCAAGTGTGGAGAAAAGTATTGTATTGTGCATATAGGAGGTAATGTCGGAGATGTTTGGGAGGTAATAGTCCTCCAATTCTGTTTACATGTTTGGAAACCTGTAATCCCCACAAGGACGTAGGGAGCCATCCTTCTTCAGGACCAGGTGTAAAGGCAATGACCATGGGCTTGTGGGCTTTTGTCAAAAGTTCATTTCTTTTATTTCAGCGAACATTTGTTTAGCGGCAGCCAAACGATCTGGGGGTGACACCTGATTCTAAAGATCGCCTTGATATGGTGATAAAAACCATGCATAGTGTAAGCCATGGGCATTTGGCGAAATTCAGCATCGAAGGCCTTTGGGTATAATATGAGGAGGTAGGCATAGGCTTCCTTTGGTCGGTGATGGGGAATGCCAGTTGGAGGGGCGAGTTGAAGAGGTGTCGATGAGTATGTGTTGACTAATTACCGAATCCCCAAATCAACCAGGAGATGGAAATGTGCGAGGAAACCTGCACCAAGTAGCATCAACGTTACGTTCGTAACAAGGAATTTCTGTTGGTATCTTGATCTCCCAAACGATAATGGGAGTATCCTGTACCTATGGGTGGGGATCTCAGATCTGTTATCAGCTACCAGGCGGACAACAGCTGCCTTAGAATAACCATGTAATGTCTTGTAAAGGGACTTTGGTAGAAGGGAACAGCTAGCACTAGTGTCTACCAATAACCGCACACATGTACCTGCATCATGAAAAAAAGAAAAGATTAGCGACAGGGGAGGCCACTGCCACAAGTGATTTCCTGCTTAGATGATTTTTGGCAACTGCCAATGATTTGCACTTTGCTTTGTAGCAGCCCAGAATCTGGAGTGGTAGTAACAGAACTGCTGCTGATAGGTGTCAGTTAGTGGCTGGAGATGTCGTTGGTTGGGAAGTGAGCAAAAGGGGGCATATGTGGGTGGGGGGGTGGGGATTTGTCACCACTCTGAAATATGAGCTGCAGTCAGCGTTGAGTAATTGTCCTCTTCATCAGGAGTGAAGGCGTTGATGGAGATCTTGAAGGTGGTGAAGTGAATGCCCTAAACAGCGTCGACTTTGATCATCAGGTCCTTCATGGGCAAGATATCGACATTGAGGATTGTGGTGGGGACAGGCTCGGGTAGGCATTGTACCAAAAGGACACGAAGTAGATTCATTTTCAAAGGAGAGCCGGTTGAAGCAAGTTGCTAGCGAGCGATACTGTTCATTTTCCTGAGGGCGAGCGAGGCCTTTTGGTCCACCAATGCCTGTTGCGAGCGGCTGGCAAGGATGAGTACTGCTCCAGGAGGTAATTTTTGAGGGTATCTCATGCAATGAGGGTGGCCACATAGTCACAAATCCCGTCTGACATTTCAGTGGAAAGTGTCTTCAGGAACTGCCACAAGGACTTAGTCTGCTTTGCTGTTTGAGTGAGTCACGCCCTTTGTCTTAAACTGAACTTCAGCGCGCTGGAACCAAGCGAACGGTTCTTTGATGGTGAAGGGCAGCAGTTTCAACAATGCAACTTGGGTCACAGACTTAAGATCAGTGAGTGGCATAGTAACAAGAGTAGGATGTAACAGTGGGTAAAAAGAAAAAAGAAAAAAAAATGCAATGTGGAGGTGATTGCTCCAAGAATCACCAATGTGCAGAGATGGTTGTTA
>NC_090744.1:78448633-78463633 GCF_036898095.1 Palaemon carinicauda | reverse complement strand
ATTCAAAAAGAAAAAAGGATCTTCACTACTATATAATTGTGACCAATTCAAGCACAAAACATCATGCAAAATCCCATGCTAGTCTGTTTGGGATTTCATATAAATTTTACATGAGTATGATATATCAGGGACATGCTGCTCAGTCTTCACTACTAATGAAATCATTGCATGATCAGATGTCCCGACTGGAGAACTAACCTTACTAGTTATAACGCCAGGGGAGTCAGTGTATACGAGGTCCAAGCAATTACCAGACCTGTGAGTAACTTCATTTATGATTTGCTCACAGAGGCAAAGCCATGGCGATCGGTAAGAGAGATAGAACTTAACCGCTCCCTATAGTGAGCATTAAAATCACCAACAAAGACAAATAAAGCCTCTCTATATTCTTCTTGTATCTTAGCCATAATGGTAAGAAGACAGTCGAAGAGAGAATCATCCATATCTGGATTCCGGTAGATGGAACACATAAAAGTTGTTATGCCTGCTACAAACTTTTATTACCTGAATCTCATGAAATCCACATGGATAGCAGGACTTATGAGAAGCAGGGTACTCGGTCCTAATATACACCGCCATTCCCCTGGCCCTAGGGATCCGAAGGCGTCACAAAATGGGTGGCATTAAGAAGGGACATCAGAGGTCTTCTTCCAAGGATTCAAAGATACTGTTGAATGAAGGTAGTCTGCAGGCAGTGTTGACTACTTCTTGTAACAAGCAGGGAGGGTTGGCTGCTTCAATTTGTCTCTTCTTCTCGGCCATAACAGGATCTTTTGGAGATACACTTATGTTGTCTGAAGGGAAGGTTAGAATGTGGCTCTATCAGACTTCTGGTCTTCTCTGTTTCTTATCATGCTAGGACTTGTTATCTGCTTCGGACATAGTTCCTCTCATGTCTTATGTCCTGTCCTATCTCTCTTGGACTATCTCTACTTGAAGCTAAGACACTCATGTATGGGCGGAGTTAACTACAGTGGGCAGTGGTCATATATATATATATATATATATATATATATATATATATATATATATATATATATATATATATATATATATATATTTATATATATATACATATATATATGTATATATATATATATATATATATATATATACATATATAGATATATATATATATATATATATATATATATATATATATATAGATATATATATATATATATATATATATATATATATATATATATATACATACACACACACACACACATATATATATATATATATATATATATATATATATATATATATATATTTATATATATATATATATATATATTTATATATATATATATATATATATATATATATATATGTATATATATATATATATATATATATATATATATATATATATATATACACATATATATGTGTGTGTGTATATGTATATGATATATGTGTTTGTCTCTGTTTGTATGTGAGTAATTTATTATGTAAACTGCTGAAGCGTTTCTTGTATTGAATATCTAAGTCAGCACTTCAAACTCCGGCGATAAGAAGATAGAAAAGGTGTTGTCTGAAAATAGGATACACCTTTCGTGGGTTAGTGTGTGTGCAATTGTCTTATGACAATAACTTCCAAGCTGCAACTACTTCATTGATTGAGTTAATTCACAGAATCCGTATTTCATGATAGTTTTTGTCCAAAAGAAGGCCTGTCAGGTTGATATAGTCTTAATTGGATTAACAAACCTGGTAAATATTCATGGATATATCCTACAATATGTGACGCAGTGATAAGGATAAATCAAGCTTTATTGTCATAAAACAAGTATTAACTACAGGAATCTTATATTTACAAGATTTATACATTAAGGATAATCAGATCTTTTACTATATACTAACATTTTTTTTTGTATTTTATGTCTACTTCTATTTTCCGTAAAAGTAATTCTTCCATTATTTATGTAACTCTGCTTATGAATTGTTATAATTTGTATTATATTCCTTAACTTTAAATCATGTACATAATTAATCATGGAACAAAATATCTATTTTCATGGTGTTAAAAATGTATTATATATGTGGGACAGCAGACTTCATGAACTTAGTAAGTGTTAGAAAGTATATAAAGGTGAAAGAATAGACATTTTCTTTCTTTTTTTTTTTTTTGCAATCGACACACTCACTTAATCTTATTATGAAATCTCATCCTTCGCGCGGGTCCTCCTTCTTTCTCGGAACACCTCCTCCTCCTAATCTTATTTTAAAAGAATTTTGTGTGGTATGCAGATGTCTTCTTCTTCATCCATTCCCATATAAATTACTTTAAGAGACGCCAATGGAGTAATCCGGAATACATCACGAGGTGTGGCAAAGGCCTGAAATTTAAATCATTCCGGTAAAATGAAAAAATCTGGTTCCTAGTGGCAGTGAAAAGAGACGTTCAATGAATAGCAATTGCATGAAAAACCTGACTTTCAGCTGGTTAAATCAACGAAATTGTGAAGGAAAAAAAGGAGAATATTAGCAAATGGAAAAGAAGTGTTCACCAGAACTGGTGTTGCTGAACTGGTGTTCTTCGGACAATTTATACATTAATCACACCGTGACTTGATGAACATGCACTATTTTCCCTTTAATTTTCGGTGCCTCTGAAATATTTTGAAAAACCTACGAAAATACGTGAAAGTGTGAAAAGGTTTTCACCCTTTATTCATGAATTATAAAGAAAAATAAAAAATAAGTAAGTAAGACTGTACCGACTTCCAAAATATAAAGAAAGTAATCATATTGTACTTTAAAAAGCAGACAATACATATAAAGGATATATATAAAAGAATAGAACATTAAATATATCAGGAGCAATAATTCAAGTAAAATTGCATATACCTAATATATTCCATTAGAAAAAAAAACACTAAGAGAGATTACTCAAGTGCCATATGTGGAGATTCAGTTTTTTTAAATAGTAGCAAATTTTATGTACACTACGGGCTAAGATAGAATATTTTCAATACGATTTGTAGTTTTTCGACAGTTTTGTGATAGCTTAACCTAACCCCTCAATTATGCATGCATTTTCCCCCTTATTAACCATTAAATGAGCTCTAAACCCATGCCTGCTGTATTAGATACCGTAACTATACATGGAATATGTGTGTTATGTGATTAATAATGTTTCAACATGAATATACTGGAGTCAGTTACCTAACGCACCCTCAAATTCTCCACATTAATAAATAATTTCAAAAGCATGATGAAAAAAAGTTATTACAATCGGTTACAATGATAAAAACAATAATTTGCAGAAGGTAAAAAGGTGAAAAAATATTATTATTATTATTATTATTATTATTATTATTATTATTATTATTATTATTATTATTATTATTAATTGGTAAGCTACAACCCTAGTTGGAAAAGCAGAATGCTATAAGCCCAGTGGCCCTAACAGGGAAAATAGCCCAGTGAGAAAAGGAAACAAGGAAAAATCAAATATTTTCAGAACAGTAACAACATTAGAATAAATAATTCCTATATCAAATATAAATACTTAAACAAAACAATAGGAAGAGATATTAGATACAATAGTATGCCAGAGTGTACTCTCAAGCAAGAGAACTCTAATCTAAGACAGTGGAAGACCATAGTACAGAGGCTATGGCACTACCAAAGACTAGAGAACGATGGTTTGATTTGGGAGTGTCCTCCTAGAATAGCTGATAACCATAGCTAAAGAGTGTGTTCTACCATTACCAAGAGGAAAGTAGCTACTGAACAATTACAGTACGCTAGTTAACCCCTTTGGTGAAGAAGAATTGTTTGGTAATCCTAGTGTTGTTAGGTGTATGAGGCCAGAGGAGAATCTGTGAAGAATAGGTCAGACTATTCAGTGTATGTGTAGGCAAAGGGAAAGAACCGTAACCAAAGAGAAGGATCCACTGTAGTATTATCTGGCCAGTCAAAAGACCCCATAACACTCTAGCGGTAGTATCTCAACGGGCACATGGTGCCCTAGCCAACATACTAGCTATGAGAGGGGTCAGACAACTGAGGCATCCTAAAAAAATATCTACCAGAAAACATGGACGAGTTTTAATGCACAATGATGGATATTAATGAAAAATAATGATATGAGTGAGGAGAAAATATTAATATGTACACTCACCAGCAGCATGCATCACGGGTAAGAAGATAATTCAGGTGTCTTTCTTTGAAGAAAGTCCATAAGAGTACTCCAGTGGTAGGCCAAAAGTCGTTAACGATGGGTCAGTGGGCAGAAAAGCTACTGACCAAAGGGACAAGTAGTGGAAGGATCAAACTGAAAACAATCATAGATGTCATAGATCTCATCAGCATGATGGTCGTCAAGGATGGCCAGCTCAGGTTGAGGCTGCTTCACCTGAGAGTTGTAAAGCTCCTTCTGTCCGTCTGATAAGATTTTAAACCAATGTACCCTCCACAGACTCAAAATATACTAACTTAGGTCAGCTAAGTCTTGCAACTTATCCTTGTCAATTTTCCGTTCCTATTCATACATTACTGGCATGTCTACAAACAATATGTCAAAGGTAGTAGATTTGCCACTTTGAGTGTAGGATTATCATGTATGTAATGAATTTTCTTCACAAGGTGCCTGTTGCGGTACTCCAAAGACACGGCAATATCTGAAGCATTACTAAATTGCTTTTCTTTAGGAAGCCTCTTGAGTCCTATGGTGGAGAAAATTCCAAAGTTGATGAAATCTTATCATTTCATTTCATATATGGGAAACATCTTTTTGCAGGCATTAGCAATGGCATACTTATAGTCATGTACATTATTGATGCAGTCATAATCTCGCACCTCCATCTCAATTACAACAAAAGACCGGTCACAGATTATGTATGAATAGCCGGATACCAGATAACACAGCTCAATCCAACTGAAGCAGCATACACACTAGGGTGATAGTTTTATTTTGCCCACAACAGTTATCTGCAAAGATTTTCAATTTTCTTGGATGGTGTGCTTTGGATAAACAATGGGTCTGCTGATCCCTCAGTAAGCAGCTGCCAATTTTGATGGGACCTCTTCAGACAGTACTCTCATCACACAGGAACGTGTAGGATTCATGAAGCTTGAGGTTGTGGATATAAAAAATTTATAGCAACAACTTCTGCTTATAGTGGACTTGGCCTACTAACAGACGAATACTGGCATTGTCAGCTGCAAGTCCATAGCAAGACAAGACTAGTCTGCCTCAAGATTCTTGGCCTCTTTTATGGTATCACTGGCCGATTTAACTTTTTGGTTGTGTTCCTTCTGCCGTACTTGGTAGGCAGAGACATCCTTCTGCTTCCTTTTGTCATCCTGAATCGTAATATTCAAAAGCTTACAGACCTTGCAAGAGTCTTTACTGGTTGGCCAAAAACCAATATTGTAGTGGGTCCCAAAGATGTTTTAGTAAAACTTCGCTTTTATAAGTTGGAGTTTTGGATTAAAGTGTCACATCCAAAGTACATCCTTTCTGTACAGCCTCTTTTTGACTCATGAGATTCAAGGTACTGTCAGTTTGAGTTTGTGGCATGTGAGTAATTGTTTGTACATATTGGTAATATCAATATGTGTTTATGCACGATAGCTACACCCTCTCAAGAGGCTCTCTTTCTGTTAGGGCATGAACACCTCTCGTCTTTAATGCGGGCCCCAGGGTCACTCAATTTCTTCACTGCACTCTCGACCCACATCTTGGCAATGCCATACATGTTAATGCAAGCAGTCCCACAAACTTTACTTACTTCCCCCTTATAACAGATAATATAAGTCAATATGCATGCCCTATTACTATATTCTTCCCTTAACTGAATTGCGGGTAATCCACTTGTGTAGGTAGGTCTTCTTGAAGTTATAGTTTCCAAGAATACATTACCTCTTAAAAATCTGTTTCACAGCCTCCTCACCCGCCACATTAAAACACTTACGGGGACACGTACACAGCAGACCCATTTTTTTTTCGACATTTAGAGTTCTGAAATGGTGAGTTTTCCATGAGGTTCAGTTTCAAATAGGAACATAAATCTCCAATCATATGTTAATGCTGAAATGGGAAAAAATATGAAATGCAGCTAACTTTAACAGGTAAAGGAAAATTATGACATTTTTAGTTATTGAAAAGAGAGTTGGTGCATAAGTCTTGGAAAAGGATATTTGTCAAGTAATTTGAAAGAGGCTAGAAGGGTGATTTATAGAATGAATAAATAAATGTAGATCAGCGCCAGCTACGTAGGAAATCCTATATAAAAATTCTTTAAAGCTGCAATTCGAAATCAGATTTCATAAAAGATTGTTATGTGATATGTTTCTGCAGAGGTGTTTTCACAAACACTGTAAAGGGTAGGCTAAAGGTTTTTTTCTTTTTGTCTTATAATTCACTCGTCCCAGCACTGATAATAGACCGATCTGTTTACGCCTGCTAGCTCATACTGTATTTAGTTTGAATTTTGGCGACGTTCTTTCACGTAAGTCCTGGTATATAAGAAAGATGTCTATTTAATATAGTTACGTTGCATTCAGCTCACCTATCAGTTATAACCTAACGGCCTACTAGCACACTGAATCCAGACATGTGCTGAAAAACTAAGAAAATTCAAAAAATGTGTCTTGCCAATCAAATTATCTATGTATGACCCAAAGATATTTTGCTTTATTTTTAAACTTTTATCTAGCTATGTTGAGGGGATTGAAGTACCATTACTCTGATGTTTACAATAATTAGATATGGTTCAGTAGCAGGAACAGGTTTAAGCTTTGACAACAATATAATAAATTTCATGTATGGTTGAATATAAGAGATCTATAGTTTTTGAAAATTTTATGAATCTCATATCGCGCAAACGAATTTACTTATATTTAACTTCCAAATCCGAAGAGCGTAATGTATCAAAAATAAATATTCATGCTCTCTTCATTCATGCATAACATTCCAAAAGAGATTTATTGAAATATATTGGTCTTTGTTATTATTCTGGTATTCCAAACAACGTCGTTATTTAGTTCAGTCACGAGCAAAGACCAACCCAATTAATTTATTTAAATTGAATAAACTCATTTTTTTTTTTTTTAATCTGCGAATATTGAAATATTGTCAGCCTCTGTTGTAGAAGCATTCGTTTTTTATGAATCAAGATAGATGTGTGACGGTGCGAAGTAAGGGTGTGAACTCAAAGGCAAATGTGAAACGATTGAGTTATTTATTAAGGAACACTCTGCATTATATACAAAACCTCAAGGCAACAGGACGTGACATGTTCGAGAGACAGACAATGATACAGAGCAAAACCGGAGACATGATCATTCTGGTTCTTCTTAGTGCGAGGGAGGAGCGAAGATACAAGCATAATATATACAAAAGGAATTATGTACAATTGTGTGAAACACGGTTTGTACAGATGGAAATGACTTAACAGCTATTCATTGATATCTAGCAATTTTTATCTCCATTTTTCTCTATATATTTATCGAATCGTCATTTACAAGACAACAAACGAACGAGAAATTGAAATAACGAAATGATAGAATGCAACATATTTAAAAGAAATTAATTTTGCTATATATAAATGTTTGTCTTTTTACTCTTAGTTATTTTTTTATTTTTGAATATCATACTTAGAAAACCATAGCACCTTCCTGTCGTTTAAAGGGAACTTCTCCAGAAGGGAAAATAATGTATAGTATTTGAACTTTAGATTAGAACTATTGATAATCCACTCTAGATTGAGAAAATATTTCAATACTTATATATAAAATTTCTCAAATTATTAGATTTTCCTTTATTATATATAATTGATTTGCAATCTGAGTAAACAATCACTCGCGAGAACTTTTCTGTAGGAGAATCCCAATAATTCGAACGCTTTCGTAAAATAATTCCGAGTTTACTAAAATAGAAAATAAGAATGTCCTTCCCGGCAACTGAAATAGTTTACTAATGTTACAATTAAAAGAATTCTTCAGTGACTATTGCTATCCGTTGTAGAGTTCCATTGGATGTCGGGCAGAGGCCATTTTTAGACTATATCATATGATATATATATATATATATATATATATATATATATATATATATATATATATATATATATATATATATATATAAATATATATGCATATATATATATATATGTATATATATATATATATATATATATATATATATATATATAAATATATGCATATATATAAATATATATATATATATATATATATATATATATATATATATATATATATAGATAGATAGATAGATAGATAGATAGATAGATAGATAGATGGATAAATAGATAGATATAGAATTTATATATATAAATATATATATATATATATATATATAAATATATATATATTATATATTTATATATATATATATATATATATATATATATATATATATATATGTTTGTGTATATATATATATATATATATATATATATATATATATATAAATAAATATATATGTGTGTATATATATATATATATATATATATATATATATATATATATATATATATATATATATACATATATATATATATATATATATATATATATATATATATATATATATATACATATATACATATATATATATATATATATATATATATATATATATATATATATATGCCTTGATTTCATTATTAGTGAAGACTGAGCAGCCTGTCCCTGATATATCATATTCTTGTAAAATTTATATGAAATCCCAAGAAGACTGGAATGGGATTTTACATGATCTTTTGTGCTTGAATTGGTCACAATTATATAATAGTGTAGATCCTGTTGTCCCTTTGAATGAGAATCTAGTCAACATAATTGATAGGCGTATCCCTTCTCGTGTGCTAAGGTATCGAGTGAAGGACAAACCGTGGTTCAATGATGATTGTAGACGTGCTTATTTGGAGAAACAGGAGGCCTATCATCTTTGGAAGGGGAACAGATCAGATTTGACCTGGAACAACTATACTCAGCTTCGAGCTTTTGCTCAGAGAGTTTATGCCTCAACTGAAAAGGAGTACAATTTAACCATAAAAGAAACACTTTCTGGTACAACTCAGGAACATAAATGGTGGTCTACCCTTAAATCTGCACTCTTTGGTGTAGATGCAACAGTTCCTCCTTTACTTAAACCAGATGGCTCAGTCACTCACTGTCCAAAGGAAAAGGCAACCCTTTTGGCTGATGTTTTTGACAGTAAACAGAGTAATGAAAAACTTGAACTTCCTCATTCCTGTTTTCCTGAGGCTAAACTAACTAGTTTAGCTTTTCGATCTCGTGAGATTAAAGCTCTGTTGATGGACCTTGATGCTTATGGAAGTGTAGACCCAAATGGTATTTTTCCTTTGTTTTTTATAAAGACAGCAGATTTCTTAGCTCCAAAGTTATCTGTTATTTTGCGCAAGTTAGCAAGAAGAGGAGCATTTTGCACTAGTTGGAGAATTGGTAATGTTACTCCTCTATGTAAATGTGTTTGTGGTAGCTCAAGTCCCACTGATTACCGCCCAATTTCCATAACTCCCATATTATCTAAAGTTTTTGAACGTCTTCTGGCAAAACGTCTTAATAGGTTTGCTGAAGGTAATCATCTACTCCCTAGTTTACAATTTGGTTTTCGTAAAGGCCTTGGAGCATGTGATGCCCTTCTTACAATCTCCAATGCTGTACAGAAATCCCTTGATTGTGGTCGGGAAGTTCGTATGATTGGCCTTGATTTTAGTGCTGCCTTTGACCGTGTTAATCATGAGGCCCTTGTTTTCAAACTGAAACAGTTGGGAGTGGGTGAGTTGTTTCTTAGCATTATTATTGATTTTTTAAGTAATAGATCTCAAAGAGTTGTTGTTGATGGGCACCATAGTGATTATAGGAATGTGATATCCGGTGTTCCACAGGGTAGTGTTCTTGGCCCATTACTTTTCATACTATATACACATGACATGTGGTTTGGCCTAGAAAACAAGCTTGTTGCATATGCAGATGATGCTACTCTCTTTGCATCAATTCCATCCCCTGAATGTAGATCTAGGGTTGGTGAATCCCTTAATAGAGATTTAGCTAGAATTAGTGCATGGTGCAAATTATGGGGTATGAAGTTGAATCCTAACAAAATTCAAAGTATGATTGTAAGTAGGTCAAGGACGGTGGCTCCTCAACATCCGAATCTCAGTATTGATAATGTTTCTTTAAATATGTATGACTCTTTCAAAATTTTAGGTGTGATTCTCGACAGTAAATTTACTTTTGAGAAACATGTAAGGTCTCTGTCTTCTTCAATTGCACAAAAAATAGGCTTATTGAGAAAGTCTTTCAAGATTTTCGGTGATCAATCTATTCTGAAGAAGTGTTTTAATTCTTTCATTCTACCTTGTTTTGAGTATTGTTCTCCTGTTTGGTCTTCAGCTGCTGATTCTCATCTTAATTTGTTGGATAGAAACTTACGGTCTATTAAATTTCTTATTCCTGATCTAGATATTAATCTCTGGCACCGTCGTTCAATTAGTTCATTATGCATGTTGCATAAGATTTTTCATAACTCTGACCATCCTTTACATTCAGATCTCCCTGGACAATTCTATCCTGTTCGTAATACTAGGCAGGCAGTTAATTCTAATAGCCAGGCCTTCTCCATCACGAGACTCAATACTACGCAGTACTCTAGAAGTTTTATTCCAGCTGTTACCAAGTTGTGGAATGATCTTCCTAATCGTGTGGTTGAATCAGTAGAACTTCAAAAGTTCAAAGTTGGAGCAAATGCTTTTTTGTTGACCAGGCGGACATGAGTCTTTTTATAGTTGATTTATGACGTATTTGTTTTTGATGCTGTTAATAGTTTATATATGACATGTCTGTTTTGACGTTGTTACTGTTTTTAGAATGATTTATTGTTAATTTGTTCTCTTCATTTATTTGTTGCCTTATTTCCTTTCCTCACTGGGCTATTTTTCCCTGTTGGAGCCCCTGGGCTTATAGCATCTTGCTTTTCCAACTAGGGTTGTAGCTTGGATAGTAATAATAATAATAATAATAATAATAATAATATATATATATATATATATATAGATATATATATATATATATATATATATATATATATATATATATATATATATATATATATATATATATATATATATATATATATATATATATATATATATATATATATATATATATATATATATATATATATATATATACATATATATATGTATATATATATATATATATATATATATATATATATATATATATATATACATACTGTATATATACACACAAAAGCATATATGCACATGATTTACAAATATAAAATATACAGAAAACTTCCCTCTGTGCATGCCACGCAGTGAAGGCCATTTTGCAGTCAAGGGTCAAACGGGGACCAATAGTCCTGGAGTAGAGGGTGCCCTGTGTCTAATCCGATTTCCCCTAATTTAGACCCCAGATCTTTGTAATACACCTCTGGGGGAGCAAACACAATTGGGTTGGGATATCAGAATCCAGGAAGAGAGGAGAAATTTAAGATTGCATCTAACATGGGCACAATGACATTAAATCGCTGTTGTAATACGGCTTGTCATTCCTTCAAATGACAAAAATATGTTTATGCTTACAGCTGGTTTTTTACATCTATATGTGTTAAAGGGTCTCATAAAATGTTTTTTTTCGAGGAGAGGTTGTTAATAAATTAAGGTTTTTACCCATCCATGACACTGCTGATGAATTTGGTTGGTTAATGTATAATGTTCTTTCTGCTACTCATTCCTGTAGCAGAGGTGATATGGTCAGTAAATTTTGAACTAAGGCCTCTCGTATCAAACTTAATTCAACAGCAGCCTATCTTGGAAACTTTGGAAAACCAGTAATGATAAAGAGAGCCCATATTCCAATTATTAACAGGTGCTGAATCAAGGAAATTATAAAATAAGGACACTAGATCATTTGAGAAATACATTATATTACCAGAATGCTGGAACTGTAATTCAAAATTTTCTATCAACAAGCAATATTAAATGGAGCCACATAAATATGGCTTTGAATTGCAAGATGACAACGTTGTGCCAAAAAAAAGTACCAGCTTTTACCAGGTAACATGTAGGTGAAGTGCAACTGTCAACAATGTTCCACAGGTACTATATATACCCATGCAGGGAATTTAGATTTCCTGCTACATATCATGAACTGCCAAGCAAGTGATAACCAGTAATGTAAAGCCCAGAAGAATGTAATATGGGGAATGTATTTTACCAAAGACCATTAGGAACTATTTACGCTGATGTATTAGAATTTGAACCATCATGTGATTATCGTGTTACCACTTAAAGATGATAGATAGTAAAGTTGATACTGTGACAGCCTTATTGGATTCCTTTGAAAAAAAAAAAGATATGAAGATGAAAGTGCTCCCATAGTATTTCTTGTCCCTGAAAACATATGTACAGACATAAAATTCTAAGTGGTAGCTCAGTTTCCTCTAAAGTTATATGTAACCTAATGGTGCAACAGCCATTCTGGCAGCCATATTGGATTCCTCCAAAAAAAAAAAAAAAATTAAAAAAAAAATGTTCTTTAGTACTGAAACTATTGCGTTAGGTACCAAAATCAATACCATAGCACTTATTGGGTGTAAGTTATTCATGATTTTATGTCATTGCATTCATGTTAGAATTTTTTCTATCTGCTCTCGAACTGAGATCCCCACAAAAGTTTTTCTTTATTACTCGCTTATGAGACTGCTAAAAGGAGCAAGAATTAGTATTTGGGTACATGAGACTAGACATAAAACCAACCTAAGCCCTCAAAGTACAAGGGTAAATGGCTGCAGCGTTGGTAGTTGTTCTTCACTGAGAAGTGATGTCCTTTTGGATGTGATTTACACACGCTTGTACACTGTAACGATAGTTTCTTTTTTTGTGTGTGTGTATCTTGCTCTCACCATCACTGATTATAGATCCTATTTAAGCTTGCCTTTACAAGTATACGTATTTGCATTTTTGTGATATTCTTGCTCAGAACCTCTTGTAAATAAGTTTTTTATCTGTTCAAATGAAAGTCATTTGCATTCACCTCGCCTCTCAGTTATAACCTAGCAGTTCACGTGCCTTCTTGGTGACTGCCTGATGACCAGCTCCCTCCACCCTGCCCCCTCGTTGCTCTGTCTTACAGCTTGATGATGCAGCCCTCTGACCTTGAAACTACCGGCCTTTTGCAAGTACAGAGGCTTTTACATTTTTCCACCATGCCAAGTTCCAGTTTCGCATTAAGGGTGTGACTCGCTCAAACACCCAAAGACTATGTTCACGCGGTGATTCCCAAGGATACTTTCCCCGAAATATCATCTTGGCTTTGTGATCAAGGGGACACCACAACACCATACAATACCCTCAAACATACCTCCGGGAACAGTACTCGCCATAGGCAGCTGCCTGTATAACCAAAATTTTTAGCTCTCTCAATAACTGTTGGAGGACCAAAAGATTTGAACGCTCTCAGGGAAATAACCATTATTACTCTCCTGCAACATGTCACTGACAGCTCTTCTCGGGAAGTGAACCAACTTTGTGCCCTTTGGGTACAACGTATACCTGAACCTGTACAGGTTGCCATACCGGAGGCAAATATTTTGCCCATGAAGGACCTGATGACCAAAGTTGACTCCCTTTTGGACAGACACTTCACCACCTTCAAGACCTCTATCAATGCCTCTCGTCCTGATGAAGAGGACATCTATTCAACAACAACACTCATTCTTTCATTATTTTTCATCAATATCCATCAATGTGCATTAAAACTCATCCATGTTTTCTGGTAGATATTTTTTATGGTGCCTCAGTTGGCTGACCCCTCTCAAAGGTAGTATGTTGGCAAGGGCACCAGCTGCCCATTGAGATAATACCGCTAGAGTGTTATGAGGTCTTTTGACTGGCCAGACAGTACTACAGTGGATCCTTCACTCTGGTTATGGTTCTTTCCCTTTGCCTACACATACCCCGAATAGTCTGGCCTATTCTTCACAGATTCTCCTCTGGCCTCATACACCTGACAACACTGATATTACCAAACAATTCATCTTCACCAAAGGGGCTAACTACTGTACTGTAATTGTTCAGTAGCTATTTTCGTCTTGGAAAGGGTAGAACACACTCTTTAGCTCTGGTAAGCAGCTATTCTAGGAGGACACTCCCAAATCAAACCATTGTTCTCTGGTCTTTGGTAGTGCCAAAGCCTCTGTACCAAGGTCTTCCACTGTCTTGGGTTAGAGTTCTCTTGCTTGAAAGTACACTCCGGCACACTATTGTATCTAATTTGTCTTAGTCCTGTTTTGTTAAAGTATTTAAATGTCATATAGGAACTATTTATTTTAATGTTACTGTTCTTAAAATATTTTATTTTTCCTTGTTTCCTTTCCTCACTGGGCTATTTTCCCTTTTAGGGCCACTGGGCTTATAGCATTCGGCTTTTCCGACTAGGGTTGTAGCTTACCAATTAATAATAATAATAATAATAATAATAATAATAATAATAATAATAATATTTTCACCTTTTTGCCTTCTGCAAATTATTGTTTTTTTCATTGTAACCGATTGTAATAACTTTTTTTATCATGCTTTTGAAATTATTTATGAATGTGGCAAATTTGAGGGTGCGTTAGGCAACTGACTCCAGTATATTCATGTTGAAACAATATTAATCACATTACACATATTTCTTGTATAGTTACGGTATCTAATACAACAGACATGGGTTTAAAGCTCATTTAATGGTTAATAAAGGGGAAAATTCATGCATAATTGAGGGCTTAGGTTAAGCTATCACGGAACTGTTGAAAAACTACACATCGCATTGAAAATATTATGTGTTAGCTGTAGTGTACATACAATTTGCTACTATTTAAAAAAATAAAAAATGAATCTCCACATATGGCACTTGAGTAATCTCTCTTATTGTGTCTATTCTAATGGAATATATTAGCAATAGGCAATTTTACTATAATTTTTGCTC
>NC_090744.1:78431133-78436133 GCF_036898095.1 Palaemon carinicauda | reverse complement strand
AACAATAATACACTGAAATAACCTGGAATAAAAGAAAAAAAAAACAGACAAAATAAAATAAACTCTGGATAAGAAAGAAACACACCTAGTATGGAAAAAAATCCAAGACTGAGACATGGAAGGAAGGGGAGGTTTAGATGTTAGAGCGTGTAAGTAATGGTTTGAAGATTAAGTGGGAAAGTCGTTAGGCAATATGTAAAGGAACAGAGGTTGTTGAGTGATTGAGAGTACGGGATAGCTGTTTAATGAAAAGTGATTCTAGGGGAGGTAGAGAATAGCTATTGGGTGATTGGGCTAGTATTTTGAAATTAGAATAGTTAATAAATTGCTTGCATTCTTGAGCGTGATTACGAATGGAAGAAAATTCTTTTTTATTTAAAATACAACCTGTACGGTGACTGACTCCTCTATGAGAGTCAATGCGGATCCTCAAGAGACGGTTGGAACAACCAATATAAGTTCCTAAATTACATTTAGGACAATTGTATAAATAAACAATTGAGGACCGCATCAAATCTGGTAGAGTGTCTTTGAATGTGAACATGCTGCCTATGGATAGTGGATGTTTTAATACAAACTTAAAATTAACATATGGATACAAATTAGAAAGAGCTTTATCAAGTTTACATTTAACATTTTTATAGTTGTATATAAATGGTAGAGACACATACATTTGCTTCTTTGGTACGTTTAGTACGGTGGCTTTCGGAATGAAAAAGTTATCTAAAAACTGTTTTGTAAATTTATCAAACACGTCACATGGATAACAGTTCCTAATAAAATATGATTTTATGTTAGATTTAGCTCTAACTGGCATCAAATTAGGGGTAAATCTTCATTAATCAACTTACCTGCACAGTAATAGCGTTGCAATAATCTTGATGCTTGAAAACTCTTCGAACTAAAAGTTCACTTTTTAATGGATGAAAGGAACACTCGTTCCAAGGAATGCGATCGTCTTCCGGGTATAACGATTTGAGCTCAACTGACGCTTCCAGTCAGATTCAACTTGAAAACGACTCCCGTTTTCTTTCCTTAGTTCGAACGCTCTCGAACATTCGTTGAAAAATAAAGACGGGAAATCAAACCTGTTTCCTTATAAGGAATACATTTTACATTTAATTAGTTAATTCAATTAGAATACAAAAAAGGGAAAGTTAAACATTTACATTTAATATTAACAAAAGGCAATCATTCAGTTTACTTATCGTCCATGTCCGAACACCAAAACAAAACAGAAAAGTAAGAACTATTTAACTAGTCAATTCGACTATTTCCAATGAATGTAATTACCTGTCTCCAATCAAATATTTCTACATTTGAAAATTTAATTTCCTCGTGGAATCTACCCCAATCTGAAGAAAGATTAAAAGCTCTAAAAATTAATGTTTTACATGAGTTTACTTTAAATGAAATCGGACAGTGACTAAAAAAGTTTAACCCAAGTCCTATGAAAGTTGGTTTTCTAAAAATGACAGTACTAAATGCACCATTACAACGTGAAATCTTAATATCTAAAAAGGAAAGTTGATCATTATGTTCGGAGTCCATAGTGAACTTAATGTTTGAATGAAATGAGTTTATGTACTCTAAAAACAAAGTGGCATGGTGTCTATCTCGAAAAAGAACAAATGTATCATCGACATAACGTCTATAAAATAAGGGTTTAAAGGACACAGGGCACTGATCAATGAACAACTTTTCTAGGTGGCACATAAATATATTTGAAAAAGTAGGGACCAAGGGAGAACCAATTGCCATACCATCGACCTGTTTGTAAACTTTGTTATTGAAAATAAAAAAAAGTTTCTGTTACGGCAAGTTCAAGTAATTTTCTAAAAGAGTTAACGTTAAAACCATGAAATGAGGAAGTCGGGTTGGGAAATAGTCTAGTTAAAATAATGTCTATTGTTTCTGATAGTGGAATATTAGTAAATAAAGAGGTAACATCATAACTGACCATAAAATATTAAGTTCACTTTGGACTCCGAACATAATGATCAACTTTCCTTGTTAGATATCAAGATTTCACGTTGTAATGGTGTATTTAGTACTGGCATTTTTAGAAAACAAACTTTTACAGGACTTGAGTTAAACTTTTTTAGTCACTGTCCGATTTCATTTAAAGTAAACTCTTGTAAAACATTAATTTTCAGAGCTTTTAATCTTTCTTCAGATTGGGGTAGATTCCACGAGGAAATTAAATTTTTAAAATAATATTTTATTAGGAACTGTTATCCATGTGACGTGTTTGATAAATTTACAAAACAGTTTTAAGATAACTTTTTTACTCCGAAATCCACCGTACTAAACGTACCAAAGAAGCAAATGTATGTCTCTACCATTTATATATAACTATAAAAATGTTAAATGTAAACTTGAGAAAGCTCTTTCTAATTTGTATCCATATGTTAATCTTAAGTTTGTATTAAAACATCCACTATCCATAGGCAGCATGTTCACATTCAAAGACACTCTACCAGATTTGATGCGGTCCTCAATTGTTTATTTATACAATTGTCCTAAATGTAATTTAGGAACTTATATTGGTTGTTCCAACCGTCTCTTGAGGATCCGCATTGACTCTCATAGAGGAGTCAGTCACCGTACAGGTTGTATTTTAAATAAAAAAGAATTTTCTTCCATGCGTAATCACGCTCAAGAATGCAAGCAATTAATTAACTATTCTAATTTCAAAATACTAGCCCAATCACCCAATAGCTATTCTCTACCTACCCTAGAATCACTTTTCGTTAAACAGCTATCCCGTACTCTCAATCACTCAACAACCTCTTTTCTTTTACATATTGCCTAACGACTTTCCCACTTAATCTTCAAACCATTACTTACACGCTCTAACGTCTAAACCTCCCCTTCCTTCCATGTCTCAGTCTTGGATTTTTTTTCCATACTAGGTGTGTTTCTCTCTTATCCAGAGTTTATTTTATTTTGTCTGTTTTTTTTTTCCTTTTATTCCAGGTTATTTCAGTGTATTATTGTTTTGATTCCCATATCTATGATGTTTTGAGAATTCTTCTTTAAAGTTTTCTGTGTATTTGTTCTGATTTTGATATTGCTCTTTTCCTATATCATTCATTTAATGTTCTAATTTTTTAATTCTTAATTTGATTTATATGATTTAATTTTTTTTTTTTAGTATATTTCATTCACTTAATTTTTCAAGTATTTCGATGTATTTGTTATAATTCTTGCCTTTTTAACAGAATTTCATTAACTAACGTAATGTCTATTGATCTGTGTTTTACATCCCTTTTTTTAGCTCCGATGATGGGAAATGTTTTTCTCGAAAGCTTAGCCAATAAACTGTCCAAATGTTGAAGTATCTGCTTTCTTTCGCCTTTCTGCTATATATATATATATATATATATATATATATATATATATATATATATATATATATATATATATATATATATATATATATATATATATATATATATATATATATATATATATATATATATATATTAGGGTGGTCCATAAAAATGAATTCATGAATTCCTTTGCTCCCTGGCCTGATTCTGGTTCCATTTCGGTAGAAAATACTGTGTACAAAGTTTGAAGCCAATCAAATAATATTTAGGGGGGGCTCAACAAGCTTTGAGATTTCCCCCTTGGAGCAGATGACTAAATGTTGCATCATCTTGTATCATCCACTCAGTTCCATGCTCAATACATTTGATTGCATACTATATGAACTAATCTCATCTCTGAAAAGTAGCAAAGACATTGTACTAATATCTTTGTATATATTTTTTCAGATGGCGAAAAAACGTGGTTTTTATCTTATTGAAGAAATGTTCACCACAATTCTGGGGGCCAAGCTCCCCAGCAAGGAGCAAGTGTTAAGTGCATTTTTACATCACCATATGACATTAAACAAAGGCGTTAGTGAAAGTGCATCTATCGTAACAAGTGAAGTAGAAGCTTACTGGAAAAAGGCCAGGCTTCCTGTTCAAAGAAATGACAAAATTCAACAAAAAGTAAAGAAATTGTTCAATCAATGGAAACTTTTGAAGAAAAACAAAGGGAGAAGAGGGAAACAAGAGGCAAATAAAAAAAAATTCCAGGTAGCAATGAAAACCCTATTTGATGTGGCGTATGCCAATGTAATGTCTTTAATTCATATTCAAGAATACAAAGAATTTTTAATAGCGTAACGAGAAGCAGGGCGCCGCGGCTCATTGGGCATGATGGACTGGCCAACATGGAAGCAAGAACGTAACAGCGAGAAGAAGAACTGAAAAGGCGCAGACAAAAATATGTTGCCGAAGCCGAGGCAACTACAAGCCAAGTTAAGCTGGAAGGATCTTCTTCCTCAGCAGAGTAAGGTGAAGACTCGTCGACATCTGCAGATTCAGATAAAGGACAGAGGAAATCAACTCCACAAACGAAGCGGTTTCGACCTAACAATGTCTGGACCCCAGAGCTTACAGGAGCCCTGGATCGGACAGGGACAACGGATCGCAATGCTCTGTTTGTGGTAGCTGAAACCGCCAAAAGTCTGGGACATGATCCTGGGAAGCTCAATATCAGCCGCTCCAGTGTCAAGCGCAGTAGAGAAAAGCACCGTCAGCAACAATGGACGGACCTGCACAGTGCATTCAAAGCCGAAGGCAAAACATGCATTGTGTGTTGGGATAGCAAGTTATTGCCATCTCTCCTCTGTTCAACAACATCCGTTGACCGACCTCCAGTTTTGATAACGGCTGTCTCCACTGGAGAAACACAATTTTTTGGTGTACCAAAACTGACATCAGGAACGGGCGAGAATCAAGCTGCAGCAGTTTATGAACTGTTACAGGAATGGTGTTTGGATGAAAAGGTTGCAGGCTTCTCCTTTGATACAACTTCATCAAACACGGGACGTCGATCAGGAGCGTGCATTCTTCTAGAACAGAGACTCCGTTGCACAGTCCTTAATTTGGCATGCCGCCATCACATTTACGAAATAATTCTTGGTGCAGTATTCTCTACAT
>NC_090744.1:78416133-78421133 GCF_036898095.1 Palaemon carinicauda | reverse complement strand
AACGGGAACAACCACCTCAAAAAAAAAAAAAAAAAAAAAAAAATCAAATTTTTTTAAAAGCAAAAATGCATATCAAATATAAGGAGGACGAAAACATCATCAAAGAATAATCCATGAGAATGTCACTACACACGGTGAAAAAAAAGACTAAGATTCTCGTTGAGAAACATAACACTGCATAAACACATGCCCACACATTTTTACTTTATTCAGCAATTACATTCATATGACGACAATGGACTTACTATTATCAAAAGGATTACTTTATCTTATAGAACAAATGGCCATAGGTGTACATATTCATCAGGCCCATAATCATAACATCACAAGAAAACAATTCATGTCCAACAATGAGATCATAGAGAATTTCTCTGACCCTCAGAGCTCTGTTTGTTGTAAAAGAAAACTATTCAAAAATACTATATGGAAAACGTTCCGCCTAACAAAAGATCACTGACAAATATTCCAATAGTATTACCCAATTCCTCGGAATGCGAGCAAGACAACAGACTGGCTCAGTCTTCCACCACACTAATATGTGGCATTGCCAATATGGAACAACATCCAGTGATCCTTAGAGAGAGAGAGAGAGAGAGAGAGAGAGAGAGAGAGAGAGAGAGAGAGAGAGAGAGATCTTAGACAAAACACAAACCCTCAATTTGATTTAGCGTTCATAAACGAATTTAGAATTAATTGACTCTAAGATTAAAAAGGATCTCACTTTGGCCTGAGTTTGGGCTCAGCCCTTTAAACTACTTCTTCCAAATGTGTTGTATTATAAACTTGTGCATTTTAACTGAGTTCTTTGTGTTTTAAAGTGATTTTGTACTTACTATCTCTTTTTGTGAACTTTACAATTCTTCCTGCAACAAAGTTACTGTTTTTCTTTATTTAAGATGAAAGTACTATTTCTTTTAAAAATGTTTCTCACAGTTTCGATGTACAAGTTTTAAACAACTAGTTTAGCAGCTGTTAGAATTAAGAGAGATTATTGCTAGAAACATAGAAAACATGAGGAATAAAATATTTACTAAAGAAGCAACCAATGTGGGAAACCATATGATAGTGATAATTGTCATGAAAAGACCTAAATTACCTACGGTTATTCCTTCCTTCGCCAGTATATGGCATTATCAATAACTCATCTGGCGTATATAGTTAACCTTGTGAATATATGGCATTGCTATAAGCCAAGCTCCTCCTGTCAATAGATAGCGTTGACATAAGTCAGGTAGTATGTTGGCCGGGGCACCAGCCACCCGTTGACATACTACCGCTAGAGAGCTATTGGGTCCTTCGACTGGTCAGCCTGTACTATATTGGCTCCCTCTCTCTGGTTAAGGCTCATTTTATCTTTGCCTACACATACCCGTATAGTTTGTCCTATTCTTTCACATTCTCCTCTGCCCTTATACACCTGGCAACCCTGATAACCGAACAATTCTTCGGTAATTGTCCAGTGGCTACTTTCCTCTTGGTACGGGTAAAAGAGACTCTTTACCTATGGTAAGCAGCTCTTTTTTGAGAGGGACACTTCAAATTTAAACCATCGTTCTCTAGTTTTGGATAGTGCCAAAGCCCTTGTACCGTGGCCTTCCGCTCTATTGGATTAGAGTTCTGTTGCATATGCGTACACTCGGCACGCTGTTCTATCTCATTTCTCTTTCTGCGGTTTTTTTTTTTTAAGTTTTTATAGTATATATATATATATATATATATATATATATATATATATATATATATATATATATTAAAGATCTGATTTAATGTTGTTGTTACTGTTCGTATGATATTAATGTTTATAACTCTTCTTGTAGATTTTATTTTCTTGTTTCCGTTCCTCACTTGGTTATTTCTCTCTGTTGGAGCCCTGGGCTTACTGTACTGTATATCATCTTGCTTTCCCAACGAGGATTATAGCTTAGCTTGTAATAATAATAATAATAATAATAATAATAATAATAATAATAATAATAATAATAATAATAATGTTGATAATGATAATAGAATTAATAATAAAATTGTGTTCCTTCAATCATTGAGTTTGAAGTCTGCTTTATTCCAGTCTAAATAAAAGGAACTGTGACTTAAAAAGATTTTTGTTTTGTTTTTTTTTTCTTTTTTTTATGAAGAAAGCTGCGAAAGCCTACGATTAACATTTTGATAGTATCATGAATTTATATAAAATGATATTCTTTTGTTTAAACAATGACCATCGTTTTAATATTTTGGAAATATTTGTATGTAAAATGAAGTTCGAAAAAAAATCTAAAGGAACTTGAAATATTTACCGAAGGAAGCTTTATAATGTCACCGAAGTTGAAGCAGGTTTATTTTAATTATAATAAAGATGGCATGGATTATATCTTCTACCATTTTGAGGCAATACTCAGAGGTTAGAATTATAACAAGTAATTTCTTGGCAGATTACACAGTGAATGATTATTAAACTTCGTTGATAAATAAATTACTATGATAAATTGAAAGAAGAAAATCTTAAAGGATACAAGTTAACTGTGGAAGGATACATAAAAAAAAAAAAAAATTCATTGTTAAAAATCAATAAGGTGAATGCACCTGCCCACTTACGTCTCTATTCAAAAGTTGTATAGATACAAGGATACACTTTAATTATTAACCAATCTGGTTGTTAGATTTTTTTTTCTTTTTTTTAAAGCAAAAACCTCGCAACATATAAAGATTTAAAGTTCACTAACGAATAGCAGAGGGAAGAGGTAGGGACAATACCCTAGCAAGCCGGACAATGTCCTAGAGACTGACCATATATTATAAGATCAGTGCCAAAGCCTCGTCTCCACCCAAACTGGTTCCAGGGAGGGCAAGGCAATGGCTGCTGATGCCTTAGTATACAGACCTACACGATACACGATACCTCCATCCTTAGCTCATAAGGATGGTAAAGTTGCACACACCAGATGAACTAACGAGCCTGAACTGGAGTCAAAGGTCCATCTGGCAAACACTAACCAGAGACGCTACATGATTGTTACGAGCGTACGACCAAATTTTTACCATTAACAAAGTAAGACTCAAATAGAAACTAAGGCTAATATCACAAGTATCGAGAAAAGGAGAAAAAATGAGGGCCAGAAATATTACAAACCAAAGGAGCAGTCGTAATGATCAATGTTTTGATCATGAAATTTGTTTATGGTAATAATAATAATAATAATAATAATAATAGTAATATTAATAATAATGATAATTATTATTATTATTATTATTATTATTGTTATTATTATAATAATAATAATAATAATAATAATAATAATAATAATAATAATAATTATTATTATTATTACTATTATTATTATTATTATTATTATTATTATTATTATTATTATTAGAGGAAAAAAAAAGAATAAAAAGAATAGAAAGGGAAGGAGGAGCTAAATAAAAAAGAAATGTTATAAAAACGACGAAAAAATGTATCCATTTGTTGACAAACAAATTCATATAGCGATACAAGAAAACAATGCTTTTTCTTTCCAACGTTTTGAAAAAAGCCTAATTCAATTACTTGGGGGTATTGCTCTTTTATGAATACTAATAAAAACCATTGAACAGAGTATTTCCATTCGCCTATTGTAGGGAACCAGATAGAGGACTTACTTGATTAATCGATTGTATTGTACTGGAATATATATATATATTATATATATATATATATGATAAATTTTGCATATTTAGACGTGTAAATTTTATCTAAAAACTTCTTGACTTGATTGTAATAGAGGTTCAAGAAGTTTTTAGATAAAATTTACAGTCAAAATTTAACAATTCAAACAGTCAGTAAGAAAAAGTTATTTGTCTCCTTTCTGTACTATGGTTAGGTTTCGGAGAGACTAAGAACAGAGGTTATGAGTGTTGCGGGGAAATGTTATCCCCACATAGATTTGAAATCAATTTTTACTAACAAGTTCTCAGTTGGCTCACTGTTTAAATATAAGGAGACTCTACCTACTCCCTTGTGTTCCGGTGTCATATACACTTTTCAATGTGCACTCTGTAATGAGTGCTACACTGGAAGCACATCCAGACAGCTTCAGTGTAGGATTTCGGAGCACATGCGGAGATCGGTACGAACCAATATACCGTTAAGTAAGAAACCCATTTCAGCTATTTATGACCACGCATTTAAATCTGGTCATAGCCATTTCTAAGGAAAATTTAAAAATTACGGATAGACATAGTAACGTCAGCCAGCTGAGAATCTTGGAGTCTTTATATATTTTTAAGACAAAACCCAGCTTGAATGAGGGCTTACCTGTTCAGTTACCCGTGACCCATGGATCCGTTTGGTCTGTGGGTTGCTGGTCTGGATGTGTGGTCATCATCTCCTGCGGGTGACTAGGTATATTAGTTATTAAGTCTTTTATATAGTTGTGTGTAATAAGTCTTTTTTTAAGGATTTATGTTCCTTGATTGGTTGATTTTAGAACTAGTTGATCAGTTCATGAAAGTGTATCTTCATAACTATGTACTTAGGATGATTTTATTAATTTTATTAATTTTACATATGATAATTGCAGATAGGCTGAAGATGACATAAATTATATCGAAAGCTCCCGAATAAAGAAGATGATAGTAGCATTGACTATTTTATTCCTACTTAAATTGCGATTCCCAAGAGGAACCCATCTATCAACTATATATATATATATATATATATGTATATATATATATGCATATATATACATATATATACATACATATATATATATATATGTATATATATATATATATATATATGTATACATATATATATACATATATATATACATATATATCCAGATATATATATATATATATACAAATACATATATATATATATATATATATGTATACATATATATAGATATATATATATATAAATATATATATATATATATATATACATGGCCTATATATGTATATATATGCATATATATATATATATATATTTATATATACATATATATATATATATATGTATATGT
>NC_090744.1:78376133-78406133 GCF_036898095.1 Palaemon carinicauda | reverse complement strand
CATGTTTCCGAAATTAAAAGAAGAATAAGCATGATATGGAAATCTAATGATTTCAAAAATGAGATTGTAACCAATAAAATTCCATTTCCTTCTCAAAGAAAAGTATATCTATCTATGGGAATCCTTTGTCACAATTATTTGTAGAGGATCCCAGGGCCTCTTCAGTCCAGTTTTAAATGAAAGAAAGGTGATAAACCACCATACATTTTTCATATTAGATTAAAGTAATTTAATGAGAGATTTGAGTTAAACACCGTAGATGAATAGAAGAATCTTTAAAGTATATATGATTTTTGTTTCTGAAAAATTATTCTTGAAAATGGAATATATTGGTTGGGGTTTCTTCCTCAGCAGAAAATCAAATATAAGGTCCTCAGAATATCATCTGGGATTCCCCATAAATGAACAATAAAGGATTTTTTTAGCAAACTGAAATATATATATATGACATAAAACCTATTTAAACCTGCCCTAAATATGTAATGATCACTTTAAGCTTCTATACACAGTGATGTATCATACAACCGCATATACAAATTTATACACCATAATTTAGAGAAAGTAATCCCTAACACATAATATTTCCATTTAGATTATGAAGACATATGATCCTTACCGTTTTACAATACTTGTTGATTGATATGTTGACGTCACTTGCTCTGGTTTACCTTTTTATTTAACTGTTGGAGCTTTGAGGGAGTAATTATCTTGGGTGCAAATTGAGTGACCATTAACTTCGTCGGTTCAGGCCAAGGGTTATTTTAGTGGGATTCAAAGGTTCCTTCTAGTAATAACGTGTTCATCAGAAAAAAGAAGCATTGCTAAAGCATTAGAACATAAGAAAGTTAAACTCAAAGAGCTATGTAAAGAATAATAAGAGGAACAACACTAAGACACAAGAAAAAGATCAATATAGATAGGAGAGCAAACTAATGTAAAAGGATATTTTACAATGTATCAACAGGTGATGGATATATACAGAGAATAACAGAAAATTGATGGGCAGGGCGATTGATAGAATACGTTCCTATAGGTTGCAAACAAAGAAAGGAAGGAAAGAAAAGACAATGGTTCGACTACCTAAGAGAATTTACTGGTATAGGCAGGCATAGAAACACCATGAGCAGACGCATATCAAACGACATGTTCTGAGTCCTTCGTCCTAAAGTGGACTACAAACAACTAATGATATATATATATATATATATATATATATTTATATATATATATATATATATATATGTATATATATATATATATATATATCATCATCATCATCAAACTAGTCAATACCTGATCTTATGGTTACAATTCAATTTTCCTTATTGTTATGCTGCATCAGAACATCACTTTTCGTTATGACTTTTACGTAAATATTTATATGTGCAACACCAACAACAAATGTAGCTGCTTGTACTTCATGGTAGGTCAAAAGCTACAGATATGAGCTTCATATTTGTGGTTTAGTGAGTTTTCATTACCACGCGGGGTGGGTGTATATATATATATATATATATATGTGTGTGTGTGTGTGTGTGTGAGTGTGTGTGTGTGTGTGTGTGAGTGTGTGTGTGTGTGTGTATGCCGTACCTAGTGTGAGGAATTGCCTAATTTGTATATTGGCGAGTGGCGTCCCTAACTTGTAAACTCATATTAATATGCTACCAAATTCATGAACTAGCAGTCTAATTCGTAAATTAAGCAGCCTATTTAGTTAAATAGGCTATATGCCGAATTTGTGTATTAGACAACTTTTTTTTTATTCCAATAGATATTATAGCACTTATTCATTATAACAAATATTGTTTAGTATACACATCGACAAAGGTATAAATTAATTATTAACCTTTTTAATATATGCACAGTTTATAATGAAATGGTTCCTACTTACATAGATTAAAAATTGAAAACAAAAAACCTATCAGCCAGATTTTAAGGTATTAAATAAAATCGATGAGAAATGTCAAAATCCTAATTTGCTGACCAGAATACCTTGTTACCTATTTTTGCAATTTTATTTTGTCATTGTCAATGGTAGTGTCCTAAAGTTGGATCAGTTTTGTAATGAAATACTTTTGTCAGGAACAATTTGTGAAACCTTGACCACCATGCATTCAGAGCAGGGTGGCAATTCATCGAAATGGAAGAATTGTGTCGACTTTAACCATGTTTCTTCTCATTATTGCATGGTCAGCTTTTAAAAGCTAGGTTCATGATATCCAATTGTTTATGATGCCATGGGTCGTTCCGATTCAGCAGGTATCAGTTCGGACTGTAATGATTATGCCCGGGATGTTTCCACAATCCTATCTCAGTTGTCAATACCCAGAGCATTTTGCGGTGATTGTGGCAGTAAATTAAAACTTAGATGTTGAATTGAATTTGGAATGCAAATATGAATTTCCTAAAAAATTTCATACTTCAACAGTTAAATCAACTCAAAATATAGACTGATAATGCTTGTTTATCAGAAATTTAGAATGGGGGTGGTTTTGCAGCAATCGAACACAACGCTGGGTATACCGCTTTATCACCTTGGCCATATATAAAAGACACAACAACAGGACTTGCAAAAACTCTCCAGATGAGAGGAAATAGAAGAGAAAAACTTCTATTACTAAAACAACAAAGAAAAGTGCCAGGAAAGGGAAAGGAGAAGACTACAAACTAGAAAATTTTAATTTACCAAACCTTGCGACAATGAATAGTTGGCACACTAAGATACCAATCCCCTCTAATAAATGGAAAGTGTAGATGAATGTCTTAATTTCTATTACTATAAAGGGGATAATATCCTTATTCATAAGAGAGACCAGTAAATTCACTCAAAATAGATCTATCAACGAATGTGAGTGAAAAAATCTTTAAACAGCTGTATCTCAAAATGACGTTTTTTGAGGATTGACTGCTATGAATTTTGTTATTCATGAACTCATTTTAGAATGTAAAAAGCATTATAACTATTATTCATTGTTTAATTTAAAATTAGGAATATTATTGTTCATATGTTAAAAAAAAGGTTTAAAGAATATCGAAAATATTCTTCTCTCTTTTACTATTTTTTTTAAATATTATTTTAATTGAAAATAATTTGAAAGATAGATTCCCATCTATCTTTACACTATACTATAGACTTCATGCTGGTTTTAATTTTTTCTTAAATGATACAAATCTTACGGAATTGATTGCTTTTAAAAAAGTTAAAAAAAAACACACACACACGCACACACTTCAAATCTGTAGAAAAAGAAAAAAAAAAAACTATTCAGCATAGGCGGAAAAAGGATAGAGATTCGACAATGACCTCTCCTATTAAATCTAGTTTCACCTCACTTGAATCTAACACAGTAAGAAAAAGAAATGTGTGTTCACTGCTGTAAATTATGATGTGACCTCTACAATAACGAACCAATACACAGCTGAAATTTCAATCACAGATGATTATCCTAAGTCTGTTTCGGGAATTGTTTAATGAATATGACATACTCTCCAGTAATGCGTGAAATAGAGAAATCCGCTTCTGAAGGCATTTGTGGACTATGAAAAAGAAAAAAAAAAAAAAAACATTTGTTGGTGTGCACTGGCCAATATTGTCAATAGTCCTGCGTTATTATGTAATTCCTTTTGATCATATGAATTTGATCAAGTCTGTTCATGAGCATAACAAGTACAAAGTTAATGTTAATGGAGTCCTATAAATGAAGCTCTACTGACCAGCAGAGTACACAAAGGGAATGTGTTGTTACCTACGTTGTTTATCATCCTCATGGATTTTGTATTACTTAGAACAGTCAGAGATGGTGGAGAGGGACTGGAATGGATTGGTTATAGGAAAGCAGCAGACCTAGATTATGCTGATGATGCTTTTCTTATTAGCAAAACACAACAGTATTTGCAATGCTTGATTACCAAAATAATGAAATATCACTCAAGGTTGGGCTCAGGATACATAGAAAAAAGACTGATATAATGATAACAGAATATTCAATGGAAGATTAAGGATTGATGAGGTACAATCATATAACTATTTCGAAACTTCGATCTCTAATATAGGATCTTTAGAATTAGAGTTCAGTGAAAAATTGAAAAAAAAGCAAATTACACAATGTCTAGGTTAAGTAGAATTGGGAAATCCGCCTGAAATTACATATAAAAATCAGATTATATATCAGTTTATTGAGATCGGTGTTACAGTATGGACACAAGTCATGGTAACACAACACAAGCATATCCAATAGATTTATTAGATTTGAGAACAAAACCCTCAAAAGGATATTAGGAGCAAAATGATAGAAAAACATTCGAAATGAAACTGTATGAGATATTACTTGAGTGGCATATGTGGATGAAATCATAGTAAGGAGTGGGTGAAGATGCTTTGGGCATAATCTTTGTACTCCCCAAGAGAGTTCAGTTCACCAAAAGATTAATTGGGCTCCACAGGACACTAGAAGACGTGGAAGACCAAGGTCTATATGGCTGAGGGCTATGAAGCGCAAAGTCGAAGATGATGAATGTAAACGTATTGAATTAAAAGCTCAAGATATAGATAATTGCCTAATTCTAACCGAGGGCCTTTACGTCAGCAGGTGTAGGAGGAGATGGTGATGATACAAACACACACACACACACACACACACATATATATATATATATATATACCAAAGGCACTTCCCCCAGTTTTGGGGGGTAGCCGACATCAACAAATGAAACAAAACAAAAAAAGGGGACCTCTACTCTCTACGTTCCTCCAGCCTAACCAGGGACTCAACCGAGTTCAGCTGGTACTGCTAGGGTGCCACAGCCCAACTTCCCACATTATCCACCACAGATGAAGCTTCATAAGGCTGAATCCCCTACTGCTGCTACCTCCGCGGTCATCTAAGGCACCGGAGGAAGCAACAGGGCCTACCGGAACTGCGTCACAATCGCTCGCCATTTATTTCCTATTTCTAGCACGCTCTCTTGCCTCTCTCACATCTATCCTCTTATCACCCAGAGCTTTCTTCACACCATCCATCCACCCAACCTTGGCCTTCCTCTTGTACTTCTCCCATCAACTCTTGCATTCATCACCTTCTTTAGCACACAGCCATTTTTCATTCTCTCAACATAGCCAAACCACCTCAACACATTCATATCCACTCTAGCTGCTAACTCATTTCTTACACCCGTTCTCTCCCTCACCACTTCGTTCCTAACCCTATCTACTCAAGATATACCAGCCATACTCCTTAGACACTTCATCTCAAACACATTCAATTTCTGTCTCTCCATCACTTTCATTCCCCACAACTCCGATACACACATCACAGTTGGTACAATCACTTTCTCTTAATGAACTCTCTTTACATTCATGCCAAACCCTCTATTTTTTACTACTCCCTTAACTGCCCCCAACACTTTGCAACCTTCATTGACTCTCTGACGTACATCTGCTTCCACTCCACCATTTGCTGCAACAACAGACCCCAAGTACTTAAACTGATCCACCTCCTCAAGTAACTCTCCATTCAACATGACATTCAACCTTGCACCACCTTCCCTTCTCGTACATCTCATAATCTTACTCTTATCCACATTAACTCTCAACTTCCTTCTCTCACACACCCTTCCAAATTCTGTCACTAGTCGGTCAAGCTTCTCTTCTGTGTCTGCCACTAGTACAGTATCATCCGGAAACAACAACTGATTTACCTCCCATTCCTGGTCATTCTCGCCTACCAGTTTTAATCCTCCACTGCAATACCAGGACGCTAATTAAACAGTTATGCGATGTCCTAATTTTTATGAAAACGAAGCTGTAAATTTTGACATGACTTTTTTCAATACAACTTTGCACTTATTTCTGATTCCTAGACATAGCCTTTGGACCCCGTTTTAAAGAAAATCTCCTGATCATATTTTCTGGAGTCATAATAATTTTTCTGTTATTGGTGTTGATGGTCGAACTGTTACATTAAGTAGATTAGGATATATATATATATATATATATATACTGTTACAGAAAAGCAGGAGACTGATCTCTTTATTATAAAAATTCCACTAATATTCTCGAATATGCTATATCTTTGTCAAATCATGAATTGATAATCAATCCCAATTACATGCCACGGGCACAAAGCTCCATGATTAAAAACATATTACAAAAAAATATATGTTGAATAATTCAACATCCTAAATTCGTTTAATGTTTCATGTGTCACTAGCTTCAAGAATAACAAAGGGAGGTCGAGTAACAATATTTGCTTTTAATAATAACCTCATGAATAGCTTATCAAATACTTTGCTTCTATAAAAATTGATTGTATATTGCATTTTATTGTTCGTAAGCAATTATGAAAATAATTTTTGTAAGGTAAATGGTAAAAACAAAGAAGGATTGGAAATGTTCTTTTTGTCATTAATGAGGTTGTCAATATCAGTAGGGGCTGCACAGATATTCATAACATCCTAATACTTTCTTATAAGTAATATTAGTACAAATTATTGCAATTTATTCATTAATCTTGTGTCCTGCGTAGGTGTTAGTCTGTTGTTTATCTTAGAAGATTTTTTATGGCAGCCAAGGTATCACAAAATGAATATTCCAAGTTAAGGTTTTGTACTTGAAGTATTTTGTGTCGATAATGTCTTTCAACTTTAGTTGCAGACATCCTAGTAAGCGTTATTCATGAACTTATTTTGATGATAGGTTATCTTGAATTACTGTTAAAATTTGTTGGTGGATGGGCTTCTTGACTAGTAAAGGTAGAAGTTTAGTTTTATTAAGTACGGCCCTCGGTATTCAAAATATAATAGAAATTGGTTTATAGTTCACACAGCCAAATATGAATTTTTTGGTTGTTAATTACGCCATCCCCATATTAGTTAAGACAAGAATTTCTGCTTCTATAATAAATCTTTCTGTTTCCTATCTTCTTCAGTGTTCTGAATTATGCATACATGTTGTACATGTTGATTTGATGTAAAAGAAGTGAATACAATTTATTTTTTTTTTTTGCTATCATTAAAACGGCTATAATTGGTGGTATCCTCAGGTGTATTTCTAATATAAATTGAGATGAACAGAAAACTTTACTAATGAAGTTGTAGATTATATTGTCTAAAGAGGAAAAGTTATCTGGATTAGGTAAATGAATATATTTAGAAAATATTTGGCATAAAGTGTTTAATGCATAAATAAACTTCTTATGACAGACCATATAAAGTTATATGCGCTGGTACAACCAAAGGGTGGATTGATATGGATCAGTAAGAGAGATTTAGTTCTGCCACGGCTAAATAGACTTTTACAATCCGTAACTTAAGTGGTTTTATTTTTTTTAAATTCTAGGGGTGATAAGTATTTATTTCAGAAGCTGCCTCTTGTATTATTTTTTTTCTTTTTTTTTTTTTTTACATATGTAAGCAATTTCTATTTGACTATAAATCGTTGAACCAAAGTTCACAATTCCCCAAAGGTTTCTATGTTGAACAGGCTGACACATGTCTTTTAAAGTTATGAATTATCTGTTTTAATGTTGTTAAAGTTTTTTTTTTTATTTAAATTTTCCATTGCTTCTAAAATCGTTTATTTATTTCCTTGTTTTCTTTCCCCACTGTGCTATTTTCTCTGTTGGAGCCCTTGGGCTTATAGTATCTTGCTTTTCCAACTAGGGTTGTAGCTTAGCTAATAATAAGAATAATAATAATAATGATAATAATAATAATAACGGTCCATATCCATATAACTAGATTAAGTGACAATATCAAGGAGATGTGCGGGCTAGCGATGGTGGAGTTGGAAAGGAAGGCTCAAGACCGGAATGAATGGAGAAGTTTTGTGCAGAGGGCCACGGCCGTTCGACATCGAACACCCCGTAATTGATGATGATTGGTAAAATAAAGTGATTACTAGATAGTAATATTTATGTAATTTAAAGAATAAGAGAATGCTTTCGAATACGCCATAACTCTAACAGTAATAGAAATTCTTCTAAGACGAAGAAGAGGTGATACTTAAATTAGAACACAGTAAAATATCTATACGGGAAGCACAGCAGTCTTAGAAAAAAAGGAAAAAATATTCCTATTGAGAAGAGAGTTAGGCAAGGAGACCCCGTCTCCTTTGAATTAGTCAAATCCTGCTTAAAAGATGTTTTTAATATGAAAACTGGGAGAATATAGGAAGAAACATCAGCTTTTCAGTGAATGTCAAAAATAATTGCAGAAGATTACAGAAAATTTCAATAGAGAAAGCACAAATGTATGACGGAATAATCATGTGAGTCAATCTAATATAATCTTCAATGAAAATGCAGAGAGATAACAAATATTGGTTATGGACGAATCTCTAGAGATTGCTGATGAAAGCTTTAGAAAGACAGTGACTGTTTCCGTAGGACACGAAACCGAAATTAATAAAAGGATAAGCATATGATGAAGAGTTCTGGTGAGAAAAAAAAAGATTATTGAATGTAAAATGACCCTTTCGTTAAAAGAAAAGGTATTCAAAGAGAAGGTCATGCTATTATTACCTTAGGCATAAGAAACTTGGAGCCTTTCTAAAGCCTTAGAATATATGATAGTTAGAACTCGAATATCTGTAGAAAGAATAACTATAGGATTTACACTAAGAAAAAGAGAATTGGCAATACGGATATGAGAGCAAACTGCGGTAGAGGATATTTCAACAAGTAAACGAAATACAAGTGTGCTTAGAATATAATTAGGCAGATGATATAAAGAATAAGAAAATAAGATAATGGGTCCCAAGAGATTGCAAGCGAAGAAGGGAAAGGAGAGAAAATAATGGATTTACTATGTATAGAAATTTGCTGGTTTTTATCTATCTATCTATCTATCTATCTATCTATCTATCTATCTATCTATATATATATATATATATATATATATACATACATATATATATATATATATATATACGTATATATATATATATATATATGTATGTGTATATATATATATATATATATATATTTATATATATATATAAAATCATCATCGCCATCTCTCCCTACATCTATTGACGTAAAGGGCCTTGTTAAGATTATGAGCTTTTAATTCAATACTTTTCAGATTATCATCCCCTAGTTCTTGCTTTATCGTCCTCAGCCATGTAGGCCTAGGACTTCCAATTCTTCTAGTGCCTTGTGGAGCCCAGCTGATGTTTTGGTGAACTAATATCTCTTGGGGAGTGTGAAGAGCATACCCAAACCATCTACATCTACCCCTGACGATCTCATCCACATATGGTACTCGAGTAATCTGTGTTAAAGTTTATTTTTTAATCAGTTCCTGCCATTTAACTCTCAATATCCTTTTTTTTTTTCAAATCTATTAAATCTATTAGAGATGCTTTCATTGTCATACCATGACTCTTGTCCGATAGTAACACCGATCTCACTAAACTGATGTATAGTGCGATTTGTATAAGTAATTTCAGGCGATTTGATTTAAAAATTCCAACTATCTTAGCCTATTTCTGATTTTCTTTCTTCAATATCTCACTAAACTTTAATTCTAAATACCTTGTATTGCATATCATATTTCCTTAATACTTAAATGATTCTGCCTCCTAAAACCTTTTTCCTTTCAATGATATTTCAATTTTCCATTGCATATTCTGTTCCCATCAACTTTGTCATTTTTCTATTTATCTTGAGCCTAGCATCGTGTGACCTTTCATGTATTCTCGTAAGTATGCATTACAAATCCTTTGCTGTTTTGCTGAAAATGACAGCACCATCCTCATACTCTAAGTCTGCTTCTTTCCAATTACCTATCCAGTCCAATCCCTCTCCACCATCTTCGACTATTCTACGCATTACAAAATCCGTGAAGAGGATAAACCACATAGATGACACTTTTTGGGGGGTACTTTGCTCTTCACTGGCAATTCATACGATAAGACTTCACTAATCAAATTCACATACCCTATTAAAGAGAAATTCCATTATAACGCAGGACTCTCCACAAAATTGGCCGGTAGGCACTATCGAAGGCTTTTTTCAAAGTTCACAATTGCCATCAAAAGTGGATTTCTATATTGTGCTCATTGCCGTACAACATGTCTTAAATATAAAAAAATTGGTCAGTGCAACTTCTACCTTTTCGAGATCTTTCATGTTCATATCTCTTCAGTCTCTTTAGAATAAGCATAATATATATTTTCATAACAACTGAGGTAAGTGTTATGCCTCTGTAATTATTGCAATCTGTCAGATATCCGTTTTTTTTTTTTTTTTTTTTTTTTTGCCATTTTTACCGTTACTGCTAACTCACCTTCATCAGCCTTGGCTTCTTCATGCCACATTCAACAAAATTATCTTGTATGTATTCTAAGACACTTCATTTTCAGCCAGCAACATCTAGGCAGTTATTCCATCGTATTCATGTGCTTTCCATCCTTATTTTTTGGATATATATATATATATATATATATACATACTGTATATAGATAATATATATATATATATATATATATGTATATGTATATATATATATATATATATATAAATATATAAATATACATGTACATATATATATATATATATATATAAATGTATATATATATACATGTATAAATATATATATATATATATATATACATATACATATATGTATATATAAACATATATATATATATATATATACATATATATACATATATATATATATATATATGCATATATATATATATATATATACATATATATGTATATATATATATATATACACACACACACACATATATATATATATATATAGAGAGAGAGAGAGAGAGAGAGAGAGAGAGAGAGCTAGCCCTTTCTTATTAGCGATACTTTAATGAGGTGAAAGAGTTTGCGTATCTCAATGATCAGCACACATATACTACTAATCAAGGCCAACATAATAGGTTCGTTTGCTGTGAGAGATCTGATGAAATCTCTCACTATGAACATTCCTCAGTGGCTAGTATGGATATGAAAACTTGACAAAACACAGATATTTATATCACAACCCAGCCTCGGCCCCCAGTCACCAATTGCACTTAAATAACTCCCCAAGGATGTGTGCAGCTACATTCCACTGTTGTGGGTGCTGAAAAACTTCAGACTAGAATATGCCACCTTTGATTAATTTAACCTTGTAACACATAACGCCAGGACATTGTTTGTGGAAGAAGGTCTTACTCTGTAATAGAAGAAGTGTAATAAATACACTGGGATATAATAGGATTGAATGAAATTAAAAGAACTGGAGAATCTTTTATAGAATTACGAGACAACCATATATTTTGTTTCAGAGGACATGGAAGGAACAATGAAAACGGAGAGGGTTTTGTTCCAGGTGACATAAAAGAATTCTTTATTACTTGTGATAGTAAAATTTCAGGATTATATATCAAACTAATCAAGAAGTTTAAACTGTAGATAATTCAAAACATATACCCACAATATCCCATACAAAGGAAGAAATTGAACCTTTTCATGATGATCTGGAGATATCTATAATAAAACATGGAACATAATTTACGCTTGTTTTGTTTGATTTCAATGATAAATTGTGTAAAAAGAAGAAAAGAGAATCAGCAGTAGGTAAATGTCGAGTCTACACGAGAAATGAGAGAGGAGACATGCCTGTAGAATCTACTGAAAGAAACAATCCTAAAACCATGAATACCATCTTTTATAGAAAGGAATAAAATAAATGAGCTTCAAGAAACTTAAATGGAGTAACCTAAAAGGAGATAGATTCTATTCATAGTGAAAAAGTCAAATCAGTTAAAGATGTAACAGAGTAAAGTAAAGCGATCATAGAATGGTGAGAAGCATCTTTTTTTTTCTAGATCTCTGGGAAGAGACAAAAAACATTTTTAAGAAAGAAAATAAACACTCCTGCGAAAAGAAAAAAAATCTGATGAGTCTGGTTTACAAATACAAAACGTGTACTACCAGCTACATGATGAAATAAAAACAAGTAAAAAATAAACAACCGTAATTTAAAAAAAAAAAGAAAAATAGGATCATCTCAAGGTATAGTAAGGAATGTTCATAAACAAGATAAAGGAAAATGATCAGGAAACACCAAAACACTAATAAAGGTCAGATAGGAAATGAGGATTAGCAGACATTTCCATAACAATAAACAAACTAAATCCCAAGGATATTTGTAAACACTGTCAGACCAAAATTGAGGAAACACTAAAGAAAGGAAGAAGCATCAAATTGATGAAAAGGAGACATGGAACAGGGTGCTAAAGGATGTTTGGTTTAAGTGATGAAAAGGGAAATATCAATAAAAAATTTGGAGTGATAGAAATTGGAAAGGGTTTCTATACAGCGCTACACAATAGCAATATAAGAGATACTTTCACCAATAGAAATAATGAAACACCTGAAGCAGTATCAAAATTAACAGTATGGGAAGTAAAGAAGGTATTAAAAGAGGCAAAGTAGTAGGAGAAGAAGGCTTAACAACTGATTTAATAACAGATGGAGGAGATTTCATAGTAGGAAAACTCTCTGAACTCTACACCAAATATAGCAAGAATGCTCTATTCCTTCAGCTCGGAAAAAACTTTATCATTATACTAATTTGCATAACAGGAGACACAAAAGACCTAGAAATAATCTATGAAATATAAAAACAGCTACCAGGAGAGCAAGCACGCTTTAGACGTAGGTATTTTGCAATCAACAGATCATTAAAAACCAATACGAGAAAAACTGAGAAAACCTTTGATTCTGTCAAAAATTCAGCAGTAATGATAACCCTTTATTCCTAAGTAATAGAAGAATCTTGTTAAAGCACTTTCAGATATATGTGCAGGGAATACAACAATCCTAAAACTATACAAAGATAGTGAGAAAATTCTGATTGAGAAAGGAGTTAGATGGGGATAACCTATCTTTCCTGAAATATTCACAACATGTGTAGAAGTAGTTTTTAAGAAGTATATGGGGGAAATGTAGGAATTAATAGAATTGCTAATAATTTAACCAATTAGGCTTTGTAGATGACATAGTTGTGTTTAGTGAATCATGGGAAGAATAAAAAAGGATGATAAAAGATATGCTTTACAGCATATGTTCACCGTGATTTGAGGTAGAAATATATTCACACTGTAAAATGATACAGACTTGTTTTGTCATATGCGAATATTCTGTAATGAAGTAGTTCGATCTGTGAACCTCTTGTGGTTCGGTTAGCACAAATGGCATTGAATAAGAAAGTAGATATTATGTTTACCATAGCTATCACTACTGGTATTACCATACTAAAGATCATACTGATACTGATACCAATATTACTCTTGCTGATGATGTGGCTGTGTAATAGTTCAAGTTTAACGGCCTTTTATTATATTATTTTATTTTTAGTATTATAATAACAATACTGACTATTAATAACATGGATGTTAGCGAAATGCTCTACTATTAAAAAAAAAATCTGATTTTTTTCTGCTATTATTATGAAAAAATAGTTTTATAGTTACATTTCTTTATTGGTTCTTGCACATTATTTTTTTTATACTACAAAATATAAATTATAACATTTGTTCACGAGTTCATCAAACCATTATATGTATGAATGTCCACTCTATGGCTTTTATATAATTTTGTGTGTATTCCTGTATGTATGTATATATGCTTGTAAGTAAAAAGTGTACATGAAATACTAAATTAAAGGATAATATATATATATATATATATATATAATTATATATATATATATATATATATACATACATACATATATATATATATATATATATATATAAAAATATATATATATATATATATATAAATATATATATATATATATATATATATAAAAGCATGGTAACGATTCTGGCTTAACAGTTTTTATTACATATTTCCACTTTGTTCTGTTTCCCTGACGCATCCTTTGGACCATAATGTCTAAAAAGTTATTCTCTGGCTGCAGTTTTATTCATGTTGGTCGAACTGAACTTCAATGAGATTACGAGCAGCTGTTTTAAAAACGACTCTCTCTCTCTCTCTCTCTCTCTCTCTCTCTCTCTCTCTACATTTATTTTCGAATGTGAGTGTTTTGATCTTTAATCGGGTTTAAATATATTCAAGTTTAGTCATGGTCACAACACGAATGGAAGACCACTTCAGGTAATCTTGCCGTATCATTCGCTAACGTCAGTCACTGGATAGGTGGCCAGCAAAAAAGTTCAGCCCTCATAACACGTTATCTCCAGCCACCATATACATATGCTCATACACATAAGGTGGGGTGGCAAGTGCATTATAAAATGAAATGTTTTGAATTTTGAATTACATATTCCGGTAAAGCAATACAAAACCTCTCCCACAATTATCATAATGATTAAGTGTAAATCTCCTGTCCATTCAGGTTTATTTTCTCAGTAAACATTTTAATTAATATATACTCAACGTTAGTTTTAAGAAAACACCTAAATAATCTGTTCCACACTTGTTTAACACACGCAGGTAATCCGTAACAGTATTTTCCTTTTTTTATATATATCTCGATCTCCCCTCCGTACTGATAATTTCTTTTTTTTTAATGTTGTCTTTTCCTGCATTAGCTGGTTGAATTTTTTTGACATGCTTGCTCGTAATTACTTGTATATGATATCGTTGTCCATTTAATATAAAGTTTAGTTGCATTCATCTCCCCTCTCAGCTATAACCTAACTGCCCCCTCACAACATTTGTTGACCTCCGGAGGAATAGCCCCCTCCCACCTTCCCCGCACTGCTTTGCTCTACTGTCTAATGATGCCACCCTCCGACCCTAACGCTTCTCTCCCCGCTAAATCCATTAAACTACTGCCGAACTCCAATACAGAGTCATTTGCTTGGTTTCAGAGGCCAAAAGTTCAGTTTTGCATCAAGGGTATGACTTGCTCAATCACCAAAGCAGACTATGTCCCAGCGGCTATCCCCAAGGACAATTACCTGAAATCTTAGATTTGCTTTGCAAATAAGGGGACATCCCAATGCCATACGACGCCCTAAAAAAAGATACCTCCTGGAGCAGTAATTGTAATTGCCAGGAGCCCAGATAGCCAAGCTTTTTCAGCTCTCTCAACAACCGTTGTGGCACTAAAAGCCTTTGCTTGCCCGGTTACCAGGATGCCAGATAACTCATAATCAATCAATCAATCAGTCACCCTTAGGAAAATAACCAGCATTGCTCACCTGCAAGCTGCTGCAAAAGACTCTGCTAGGGAGGGGAATCTACTTTGTTCTCTTTGGGTAAGATGCCTCCCCGTACCTGTATGTACTGACATCCACGATGGCGATATTTTGGCAATGGAGGATCAGATGACCAAAGTTGATACCCCTATGGACAGCCACTTCACCACATTCAAGACCTCCATCAATGCTTCCACTACTGACAAAGAGGACAACTATTCATCATTGAACGAAGCTGAATTGAATGTGGTAGTACGGACTGTGGTAAAACACAGGCATCTAACTCATGACGAGCTGGAACGGTGACAAAGCCGCCCACCACCACATATGCTACTCCTCACTCACGCCCAAAACAAGGTCATGTCCAGCCACTTACTGATGCCCATTAGCTGCGGTTATGTTGCTACCACTCCAGATTCTCGTCTGTTACAAGGAAATTTGAGAACGGTTGTCAGTGGACAAAAATCTTATAAGTAAGCCATCACTTGTGGTGATAGCCTTCCCAAACACTAATCTTTCCTTTTTACAGGATTCAGATATAACCAGCGATTTTTGGTAGACACTTGTGCTTGCTGTTCTTTCCTACCAAGGCCATTATCCCGGACAGGACATAGTCCTGCCTAAGACTGCCAATGACTGCCTGGTAGCTGGTAACATATCTACAATCCACATGGACGGCTACCAGACCCTCACAATATCATCTGGGATTGTCAAATATGATTAGAAGTTTCTCATTGTTGACCTCACACTGTCATTACTTGGTGCGGATTTTCTTTCCTTTTCCCACCTATTGCTTAATGTTTGTTACTGACAGTTAGTTAATGAAGGCGCTTACTTACTGACACCTCTTTTATCCTCTGCCTCTGACCTCGCTCTCCACATCAGTGCACCCATTGATTCCTATGCCTGCCTCTTCATGTCGTACTTGGAAGTCTTTCATCCAGGACTTTGCCAGATACCCACGGTTCCCAACAAATATGATTTTAAAACTGTATCAAGACGATGGTGAACCAGTGTTTGCCAGATTCAGGCATTGAACCGTTTAATTTCTCGTGAACAAATGTTTGCCGTAATGGAAGAAAAGGGCCTTTGTCAAAAGGCCTCAACCCTATTTTTGTTGCTCTTATACATCATCGGGGAAAAAGAAGGCTCCCTGCACCCACGAGTACTTTACAAAAGTCTTAACAGAGAGACAGACAGATTACTAACTCATTCCAAACATCACTGGCATTTCCTCCTACATGCACAAAATGAAGGTTTTCTACACGCATGACTTACTGGAGAGGTATTATAAGGTGTCCATAAACAGGAACATCCTCAATTCCCCCATACCCGCACCCTCCAATACATACATCTTCAACTTGTGCATGTTATATGGACAGCATACTTGTGTTCTTTTCCACCAAAGAGGCACACCTCTGACACCTATGCACCTATCGAACAGCCTTGTTGTCTGGTATGAAAAGCTTACCAGTGGCGCCACCATAAGTATTGCTCTTAGGGCACTGCATCACTCCTGATGGAGTTCACTCCTCCCTTAGAAAGTAGCAGGCATTCAAAACTTCTCCACACATTCGACAGTTAAAGTACTGCAAAAATTATTGAGCATGATCAGCAATTATCACCCATTCCTGTCAGCAATCACCACTACTCTTGCCCACCTCTATGCATTCCTGAAGAGCAAGCTAAAAGACCTTTCAAGTAGCGGCCTTCTGTAACCAAAATAATGCCCTATTTACCGCTGCATTTCTCACTTTTCCTGAAACACATACACCTCTCCTTCTCTCCACCATTACCAAGAACGTCACTATTAGTGCAGTACTCGAGAAGTTAGTCAATGGCTCACCCTGCCCATTGGCCTTCTTCAGTATGAAACTGTCCAGAGAGGAATCTTGCTACTCTATCTTCAACCGCAAATTCCTGGTGGTGAATTCAGCTGTCTGTCACTTTTGCCGCTTCTCAGAAGATATGCCCTTCATCAATTGCACAGACCACATGCCTCTACAGCACACCTTCATTCGACAATCCAATGCCTGGTCCGGATGTCAATGCCGACATCTCTACGCATTGTCTGAAATAATTCCCATTTCGGACACCTTGTCAAAAAAAACACATTGGCTTCCATTCCCCTGAAATTAGATTACAATGCCTTGGCCATAGCCCAATGATAAGATGCAGTGCACCAGCAATGTAAGACAGCCTGTATATCCTTTGTTAGGAAGATATAACCCTTGACGACATGCCGCCCTCCTTTGTGATGTCAGTACTGGTAGGCTACGACCATGGATACCTGCCATAATGCACCGTAAGGTGTTTGATTTTATTCATGGCCTCTCACCTCCCACTTGCTGATCTACTGCAGAGCTACTAAAGACAAAGTTCATTTAGCACGGTATCACTAAGTATGCTAAGGAATGGGTTTGCGCTTGTACTTCAGGCCAAACTTCAAAAGTACATCCACACAGATTCAGAGGTGGGCACCTTCGCTCAACTTCAGCGTCCATTTACCCATAGTCATGTCGATGTAATAGATCCACTAACCACATCACATGGACAACGTTACCTTTTTACCATAAAGGACTGCTCTACTTGTTGGCCTAACGCCATTTACATGCAAATTGCAATGTATGCCTCATATACATCTGCATTACTCATAGGAGAGAGCTAGAATTGGTATCCCGTAGCTTATTACTTCTGTCAGGGGTTCCAGTTTAACCTCTCAATTGTGGACATCTTTAGCAAGTATCCGTGACATCATTATATATCAGACAATCATCCTACAACCCTGCAGCAATCGGAATGGTTGAATATTATCATTGCACCCTCAAAACAGCTTTGATGTCCGGATGCAATGACTCTGAATGGTATACTCAGATTCCCTTGGTCCTCATTGGACTAAAGACCATTCTGAAAAATTCACTTGATGCTTTGTCAGTAAAAATTGTTTATGGTGACCCGTTGGTTATCACTGCCCAATTTTTTCCATTGACCACATCCTCTGACAATCTCGTGTTTATGTCATGTTGTCGGAAAATTTACTTCACACCGCCAGACATACAAGCCCCAAGTGAAGCAACTCATAACGACAGATTTGCACAAGGTATCGTACATTTTCCTGCGCAACGTCAACAGCATTCCTCCACTAACACCCTCTTACACTTGCCATTTTCCTCATGAATCGTTCCACAATGTAAAGATTTCTTAGTTAACATTTGTTCCAACAAAGACTGAGTCTCCATTGATTGTATTAAAACCTCGTATTTTCCACAATATGACTTGCCTTCAGTGCGTCTCTCAAGAGCAGGGGATCCTATTTTACATTTATGTCTTTTTAAGGGGTAGGCATTTACAATACATGTTTCAAACATGCTCACACTTTAATGGTATTTCCTTTTTTGTATATCTTTTAACACCCTCCACCACTGGTAACAAAATCTTTTTAAGCTTGCCTTATCATGCATTAGGTGGTTTGAATTTTTTTGACGTTCTTGCTCGCAAGCTCTTTTATATAAGCTTGTGGTCTGTTTAATGATGTTTATTAGTATATCTCTCACCTCTCTGTTATAAACTATATCCTTAAAGATTCCTTTAAAGCAATGTTTTTTATTGGATTTTCGTCCAATTCCTCTTGTGTCTTTTTCTGGTTAAATGTCTTTTGTTCTGGTATCCTGCTGTAATATTGTTCATATTTTTCCTCGTTTCGCTAATTTTATGCATATTTTCTCTCGTCAGATCGAGTTATTTTTTTCGATAGTTCTTCTTTTCACATAATATTGTTCATGGCGCACCATTTCTATTTCATAACCTTTTTTTCAGATTTTCTACCCAGAAATAGATTCATTTGCATTATTTTTTTTTTATTGTTGATGTTTAGATTTACATTACTATTTTTATATTACTGTATTTTTTTTGCCTCTGCATTTGCGTTATTTCCTAGTATATTTCATCTAAGTGCTTCCTTTTTTCTAATATATTTCTTCTGTTTTTTTCTTTTTCATAGAAAATGTAAACCCCCGTTTTTCTCTTTAGAGAGAAAGTTGTGCCATTAAAACCTGAAACTCGAGAAATTGACCCATTCAAACTTTTTAAGTGTGATAATTCCCCCAAATTTCACTTGTTGATGACCTAGATGAAAATGAATTATTCCAAAAACTGCTAAAAATCACGTTAGGGAAAAATGGTGAAGTGATAATTGAATAAAAAGAAAAAACAACTAAAAATGTTGTTTGAAGTAACTAAGAGAGAAACATGTACTAATAAAAAGGAGAAATATATTCTAGTTGTGGAAAATGTAAGTATATATTCAGAACAGTACCTAATCATCGATGTTATGAGATAGTATGAATAAATAATTATTATATTAAATCTATTAGAGAACTGCATCATAACATATTTCATCGAAAAAAGGGTGGGTGGGTGGATCCTGCTGATCTCATGTCTATCTATCTATTTGTCTCGATATTCAGACATGCATTCTTTCACTCATTCAAACTGTTGGGTTTACGCTGTCTTGGTCCGTGATTTGGTTTGAAAATAGGGACTAGCAGCCTCATCCGTAAGATCTTACTGAAAAAAAAAAAAAAGAATTACCTCTAATTCCGTCTGATCTTCGCTGTTCCGCCTAATCCTTTTCATAAGCTTTAATAATAAGCCCCAAATAGAGTACGGAAGTGTCATCATTCCATTTAATGACTCCATATGTGAGATAATTATATGATGCATAACAATATTATCAGTTAGGTAAAAACACATATCATAGGTCATTAGTCTTTAATGACATCAAAGGGAGTTTGAGCAATAATATTTGTTTTACATTATAATTATTATGAATATTCATAACGGCGAGCGTCATCATGAATGAGGGGTTTTTTTTCATCATAAGATTATTATGCAAAGGCAATGGGAGATTTAGTCAGAATTATATATACGCATATATATGTATGTATATATATATATATATATACAGTAAATATATATATATATATGATATATATACAGTAAATATATATATAATATATATATATATACAGTAAATATATATATTATATTATATATATATACATATATATATATAATATATATATACATATATTTATATATATATATATAGTGTGTGTGTGTGTGTGGTGTGTGTGTGTTTGTATTCGTGAGTGTGTGTGAGTGTGTGCGTATTTTCCATTTTATTTTCAAAACTATCTGGAGGAAAACCGGTCCGGAGAGAAACTATCTTCGATCTTCGAATGTGCATTGTGTATTCGATCTCCAGAGCCAATACGTTGTCGAGGCCTGAGGCTTTGTTGTGGAACATTTAGATTCTCCCTAAATTAGTAATTTTTATGTGAAAGTGGTGAACCATCTCTGTCCTCGCATAGAAAATTGTAATAACATTAAAAAAAAAAATAGGTAATTTTAATCGGTAATATACTTTTCTCAGCCTTATTTCCGGCAACCGAATATTTACCCCACTTTTTATTATCTTTCACGGGTTGGTGACCGTAATATCACTCATGAACTTCAATATATCCGTTTTTAAATTGGTAAATGCCTGGTATCTTTTATTGAAGGATTTTTTTTTCAGAAATTTCTTTTTTTAACCGTGAACGTGAAGTGCTTTGATGATAGTAACCATAGAATCTTTCCATCTTAAGCAATATATATATATATATATATATATATATATACAGTATCAAACCTCCATATCCAATTACAGCTAATATACTGGTCATCACCACTATCTCCTCCTCCCATGCCTATTGACGCAAAGGGCCTCGGTTAGATTTTTCCAGTCTCTATTTTGAGCTTTTAAATACAATACTTCTCCATTTATACTCTACTACGCTCTTTATAGTCCTTAGCCATATAGGCCTTTGTCTTCTTACTCTTCTAGTGCCTTACACAGCCCAGCTGAACGTATGGTGAACTAATCTCTCTTGAGGAGTGCGAAGAGTATGCCCAAACAATCTCCATCTACCCCTCATCATGATCTCATCCACATATGGTATCCGAGTAATCTCTGTTATAGTTTCATTTCTAATCCTGTCCTGTCATTTTAATTCCTAATATGCTCCTCAGGGCTTTGTTCTCAAATTTAGTAAATCTATTGTAGATTGTTTCATTGTCATACCATGACTCATGTCCATATAGTAACACCGATCTCACTAAACTGATATATAGTCTGATTTTTTATATGTAATTTCAGGATATTCAATTTCCCAATTTTACTTAACCCAGCCATTGTCTGATTAATTTTTCCCAATTTTTCACTAAACTAATTAGAAAGACCCTGTATTGAAGATCATATTTCCTAAATACTTACATGATTCTACCTCATTAATCCTTTTCTCCTTGCAATGATATATCATCTTCCAATGCATACAGCATTTTCATCATCTCTGTCTTTCCTCTATTTATCTTAAGCCCAACTTCATGTGATATTTCATGTTTTCTGGCAAGCAAGCTTTGTAAATTCTCCGCTGTTCTGCTAACAAGGACAGCATCATCAGTATACTCTAGATCTGCTAATTTCCTATTACCAATCCAGTCCAATCCTACTCCATCATCTCCGACTGTTCTACATATTCCAAAACATTGAATAGGATAAACCCCATAGGTGGCAACACATTCCCTTGGCCTTCTTTGCTGTTCACTGTAAATTCATTTGATAACACTCCATTAACATCAACTTTACATTTTCTATGCTCATGAACAGACTTAATCAAATTCACATATTCTATTTAAAAGGACTTCCATAATAACGCAGGGACTCTGCACCAAAATGGTCGGTGCATACTATCAAAGGCTTTTTCATATTCCACAAATGGCACCAATAGTGGATTTCTATTTCCTACGCATTGCTGTTTAACATGTCTTAAAATTAAGATTGGTTCAGTGTAACTTCTACCTTTTCGAAATCCCACTTGTTTATCTATCAGCTTTTCATCATACTATCTCACCAGTCTCATTAGAGTAAGCATACTATATACTTTCATAACAACTGACGTAAGTTTTTTTTCCATTGTGGTTATTAGAATCAGTCAGGTATTTCTTTTTTCAAAAACACTCCTAACTCCCATTTATCCGGTTTTGTCTCTTCATGCCACATTCTATATAAATAATCTTGTAAGTATTCTACGAGTATCATATCAACAGTTATTCTATCGCATGGAGGAGCTCTTCCTTTTTTTTGAGTTTCTTAAAGATAGCTACGACTTCAAAAACATTATTTTCATTCATGGACACATAAAGGTCTTCATCAGCGTCAGATATATCAATTGAATTATTCCCTTTCGTATTTCATATTCATAACATCATTAAACTGTTCCATTCAACGTTGTCTTTCTTCATCTTCTGTTGTTATAACAGATCCATCACTCTTTTTGATGGGTATATGGTTATTCTTGTTGGCCCTAGTCGAGATTTCATTAATAATTCTATGAGCAATTCTTACCCCCATAACCACTTCTTGAATTCATAGTTTTGTAAGCCTCGTCTGTTTTACTGTCTAAATGCTCTGTCCAATCATTCCTAGCTTTTCTTTTGACCTCACTATCAATACTAGGATACTTAACATGCTCTACTTTGTAATTTTCATTACTTCCTCGAAGATTTTCAAGAGCCCCTTTTCTATCTTTTTCTCGTTTTATAATATCCCAAAGTATCATTTGATATCCCACTGATCTAATACACAGCTACTGAAAACGATGGTTGGCAAACTTCAAAATGTACTGATTCAGATGTGGGCACCTTCCTTGAATATCAGCATCCTTTTATCTACATTGACGTTGACATAGTAGGTCACTTAGCTACATCACAAGGACACCGTTACCTGTTTACTGTGACTGACTGCTCTACTTGATGGCCAAAGGCATCCCCATACAAACTGCAATGTCCACCTCATCTACTTCTACTTTACTCTCTGGGTGGAAAGTGAGAATTTGTACCCCTGAGCATATTATATTATGAAAGGGGGTAGCATATTCACCTTTCACTTGTGAATATCCTTAGTGAATGTCGATGGGCATCAGTCACATCAGAAAACCGCCTACAACCCTGCAGCCAACCGAATGGTTGAGCGTATTTTTCATACCATCAAAGGAGCTTTTTTATACCGAGGCAATAACTCGAACTGGTTTATTTAAATGTCAGCCATAGATATAAAATTAAACTATTGATATTCTGTACACATCCTGAAAGATCCATGTTTTTTTTTTTTTTTTTTTTTTTTTTTTTTTTTTTGTTTTTTTTTTGTTTTTTTTTTTATCACAAGCAAGCTTGGAGAACTGTAAGGGTTGCAACAAATAGCCTACTTCTTTTCTTATGAGTTCTAGGTGATAGGGCGACAGTCAATAAGCGTGTTGATTGAACTGTATTTCTGTGGTCTTGAGTTGTATCTCATGCCTGGACAAATTAGTTCCTATTGTGATGTCTGAGACCAATTCAGGGAAACTTGTGATCAATCGTCTTAATTCCTCTTGCTGCTCCTTCTACAAATGAGTTAATTTCTCTTCTATGTTCCTAATAATGGACGAATTATTCCACTTTCCTTGAAGCCCCTACTTCCTATCCGTCGTCGTCTTCTGTAAATGGTATGGCTTGCACCTTGCACACATGTGAAGCTTTAGTCTCGTTTTTATTAAAGTATGATTTCAATAAGTTTAACATGTACTTTATTTTGTTTTTCCTTCTTCCTGGGGTATCGATGATGCAGATCCAGTCATTGATCTTCTCCCAAATCCGGAATAGTCCTAGGAACTTGTTGGTGAGAGGGAATCCCCTTCTCGGTAAGAAAACCAGCACTGGTTATCCTACCACAAAATATCTGTCATTACCTTTCATATCAAACCTTTTCTTAATTTTTCCTTGGCTCATTTCCGGTTTTCGAGGAAAAATTTCCTTATATCGCCGATCTTTTCCTCAAATTCTTGACATATTCTCCATCCGCTTCCTCTCGATCTTTCCTTTTTTCTTAAATTTTAATTGGTCCTCTTACTTCTCGTCCGAACACCTTTTCATTTGTGCTACATCCCATGCTCTCTTGATAAGTAATACATACTTCAAAAGCCAGTAAAGGTAGCCCGATGACCCATTCATGTCTTGTTTTTTTTAGTTCTTGGTCAACATACTCTTTAGGATTTCATGAAATCTCTTTCTAAAGCAACTTAGTTCTCCTGCTGATAGGCAGTAGACAGTTTTTTTTTGTTTTACATCCAACAGTTTCATCATGTCCTGAAACAATCTTGTCATTGAAATTTGTTCCTCGGTCACTGTGAACAAGTTCCAGAATACCAAACCTTTTAAAAAAAGTCTAATAACGTCTCAGTGATTACTTTGGCACTTATGTTCCTGACATGTATGGCTTCTGGGTATCTTGTCACTGGACACATCAAAGTTAACAAATTCTCATGGCCATTCTTCGTTCTCGGTAACGGTCCCAGAATGTTGATCATTACCTTGCTGAAGGGTTCCCCTCGTATTACAATCGGGTGTAAGGAAGCTTTCTTGATATACTCATTAGGCTTTCCAGCCATATGGCAAACGAGACAAAGCATGGTAAAACTTGCTCACATCATTATGAATGCTAGGTCAAAGAACGTTTTTCATAATATTCTCTGTTGATTTTCCTATTCCCATCTGTTCCGTCTCAAGAGTTACGGTGATCACCTATCTTCTTAGCAGTGCTGGAATCAATATCTGATGGTATATGCTGCATTCAGCATTCTTAGGAATATCAGCGAGTCTATGCTTCCTCATAGGTAATCCATCCTTGATGTGATAACAGGTGGGAAACTGCTGTACCTCCATCTCATCCACCACACTGTGCATTAATTCTATAAATGTTGCATCCTTCCATTGCAATCCTATCAGCCTTTTCCATCTCACTTGTCCTACTTCTAACGACGAGTTTTCTATTTCTTCCAAATTCATAGCTTCCTTGTCTTCCTGTTCATTCATCTATCATAGGAAACCTCTTCTTCCGTAATTAATCTTCCAAGTCCATCGTTCCTTCGGTTTCTTTGTCTTCTTCTGCAGCCACATTCTTCGTCATACTCCCAGTCACGACACAACTAGGAAACAGATATGAGTAGTCCTTTTCGAGTTCAGTTGTAGGACTATACTTCATTGGTTTCTCCGATACAATAGGACAAGGCACAGACAGCGTTCCACCAACCTCATTTCCCAGTAGGAATGCCACTCCTTCGACAGCCAACAAATCCTTCACCACCAACTCTAAATGACCTCTCACCAACTGGTATGAGACTTTCAAATGGCAAATAAGTGTAACCTCCCTCACCCCTTATCCCCTTCAAAATGACCGAATATCCGGCGAGAAACCTTTCCATCATTGGTTATACACCTCGTGTCACTACTTAATGGTTACAACCTCTGTCACATAATATTTTTTACTAGGATCTGCTCGCTCCCATTCACAGTGGCTAATATACCTTCATAAATACACGGTTTAAAGGCATCCATGTTCCTTGAGGTTATCCTGTTTGTTGTGTAAACGTTAGCTGGTTTATTTTCCTCGTCGACCTTTCCCATTTTGTTCATCGTGTTCATATTCTGTGGAGTTGAAGTACCCTTAACGACTTGGGCACCTGTTTTAGCTTGGTTCAACCAATATTCTCTACTGATAGGGTCTTTTTTCCCCACTTATAACAGTAAATATTAATCTTCTGCATTTCTTTAAAAGCACCTGAAGGAGCATGATTTGACGATTGTCAATGCGGTACTCTCGGATTCTGCTATGGAACAGTACTAGTGGGTACTTCCACTGTAACTATTGAACTCTTTCCCATAGTTATTACTGAACTGGTTTACAGGGGTCGGCGAATATTTAATACTTGGTCAGAGTGATGGTCAAAACTTAAAACGTGAGGAGGGTTTACGACTGATAGTATTATAATCTTCCCTCAGCGAAGCAGCTCTATCAATTTTCTTCACCTATCTCTCTCAAGTACATTCAAATACGTTCAGGAATTCCTCGTAAATATGGTTCCAGCACTATCAATTCTTCTCTATCAGCTACCTCTTTCACTTTGGCAGCCCCCATCCATCTCTTAAAACATTGTCGTACTTTATAAGTGTAATCCAGGAGAGCCATTTATAGTAGTTAGGAGTCATGTGATACACTTGCAACATGCTCCTCATTACTTCTTTATACTCCTTCCTCTGGTCCTGAGACAAGGCAAGATACACACTTCATCCTTTTCCAATAAGGACTTTCTGCAATAACACAGACCATTTATCTATTAGCCATTCCCTCGTCGACGTGACCATTTGCAAATGAACGAAGAACTTGTCAGGAGCTTCATCTGTGAATTTAGGATCAAATCCGTGCATACACCACATTAAACACGGGATTATGCTTAGCAGGGGTCCCACCTGTCTGAATTGGCGACAGACTAGCACGAACATTTAACAGTTCCAACTCCCCTGCATGTTTTACAACTTCTCTTGCTTCTTGTCTTGCATGTCTTGCAATTTCTCATGCCTTTTCTCTCTCTCTTTCTTCTTGTCTTGCAATTTCGCTTGCCTCTTCTCTTGCTTTGTTCCCTTTCTGCCATCATCTTCAACTTGATAAAATCCTTTTTTGCTTCAATTCGTCTGATCTCAGCCTCTACATTCGTTTCGGCTCTCGTTCCTTCAGTTTGTGGGTCTTCTGATACTTGCTTCTCTATGAAATCTGCTTTAGACTTCTCCAAAATGTCACGAGCTACTCCAATATCTTCTTCTGGCAACTTTCCTGAGTTTATCAGCTCTTCTAATGCTAGACACTTGATTTGGGCTTTAATCATTCAACCAGTTGCATGGCCACCACATGCCATTAAAATAGCAAACCCCTGAACTTATGTTAAATTAGCTTCCGACAACTCCTGAACACTTTGGTTTTGTAAAAACCGCCTTACATTCAATTGTGCCATCTCTTACTTTACAAAATATGATACGTCTCAAAAAAATTTATCTTATCTACATAGAATCATATCAACACTAAACTCGTCAACCCTTTGATAAATAAAATGGCCCTGTTATCCCCAATATTTGAAACAAACTCGCTTAATCTAGGGTCTAGGCACCAGAAAATATATATTACGACTAGCGAAATACGTAAATTCCCGAGCTCCAAAACTCACCTGCTTCATATTGCATAATGTGATAAACAAAAGAAAATACCTCCGAGCTCTGAGAAAAAAACTCAACTCAGAGACAATAATATATATGAACACCGAATATCTAAAAGGTCTTTTGATTTACACTCAAAACAGAACTAAGTTACTACTTTACTTTCAACGGAAACTGTTCTTAAATCAACCTCATACTTTGGTTCTAAGTCAAGGGATGCAAGCAAAGCACTGAGAAAAGTTTTTGTGATCAAAATAATACACAGTTTACAAAAAGTGATTATGCTCTATCAAAATTAACATTTCAAATTAACACCAAAATCAAATCACTCAAAATACTAAATCTTAATTCAACCTTAGACTGAGACAAAAAGAAACACTTCAAAAAATTATGCAATCATTGGTTTACTAGAAATCAATTTATAAAGATATTAGTTTTGACATTTAATAACTAAATGACACTTTAACACATAAAATAAATTAGAATTATAAATACATATACTTAACTGTTTACTCTTATGTCTTTATGCTTACACAAACTTACCGAACATTTAAGCTGAATAATTGCACTTTCTACTTTTTAACATACTCTCACAGGGCCAGTAAGAAAAAAACAACTAATTTCTGTAATATACCATTATTCACATATACACAGCACTTATATTAGCCTAAACCACAGAAATTCCAATGTTTGAATAAACACTATTCACATATGAGAGTAAACACTATGCACAGTGGAGAGGGAAACACTATGCAAATTGGAGAGGAGATACATAGTCACTGAATTGATGCTAGATAGGCCTGTTGGACGATGGCTCTTCTGAGGGTTAGGCTGGATCTCTCTGTCTCCTATTCATTATTAGGTCCTTATATTATAACATAATTCACTCTATAATTTTTTTTAGTAAATCTTTTTCGTAGCATGGGGACATGGCTCTAGCGACGTAAGGTTGCCAACTTAGCAATTGAAGAAGGGGCACTATCGTTGATTGGCGAGGAAACTCCCTCAGCTAACTCCACCTACCTATTCTCGTAACATTAAAAAAAAAGTAAACTTTAGTCTAGAACCTATATGCCTCTCTCTCTCTCTCTCTCTCTCTCTCTCTCCTCTCTCTCTCTCTCTATATATATATAGATATATATATATTTATATATATATATACATGTCTATATATATACAAATATATATATACATATATATATATATATATATATATTTATTTATGTATATATACATATATATATATATATATATATACATATATATATTTATGTATATATATACATATATATATATATATATATATATGTATATATATATCGAAAGCATCATATAGTCTTATATCAGTACTTTTTCATTTTGAACATCTGGGATTACAAAAAATATAAATATCACTCGTTTTCCTATTCTAATTATCTTTTATTTATCATATTAACCAGATTACAATCAAGACTAAATTGAATAGTTTAATTTCTACTCCCGGTGATAAGTTATTATTTTGTGCTTCATTCTTGTAGAACCATTTGGTATTCAGTTATTTGGTAACAAAATACCATTACATGTGTGGAACAATTCTTGGAAAACTAACACAATATGCTTGAATCATCTCGTTGACTTTCATTATTTATAGAGACAGCTTTATATGGATTTTTTTTTTTTTTAGAATTCCAGATCTAAAAGGAATGAAATATGATATTTTGCATATAATGATTTAAATATTTCTACTTTTAAATTGGAAAATTTTATTCGCAGGGAATTAGATAAATTCATTGTGTGAGTTTTCACATACTATTTTTTTTTCTTTCAAGACCTTTGAATATCACATTCTTAGTACTTTTGAAAAAATTCCATTTACAAATAATAAATTTACTTGAATATATATAATATATATATATATATAAACATATATATATATATATATATATACACACATATATATATATATATATATTATGATATTTTATCTTGAAACTTTACCATTTATATAAAAAAAAGTTTGTTCCAGAATGATATATTATTTCAATCATATTATTTTCACATATATTCTAGTGTTCATGATGTCATTATTCTTCCTCTTTCCTGAAAAAATATTTATCCTCACGATATGAAAAGACACAATACAATTATATAAAATGTGAAATTTATTATTTCTGAAAAATTAGAAATTATATGTAATATATATTAGATAACTAGAAGATAACTTGATAGCGAGAAGTAGATGTTGATAATTGGAAAATAAAGGAAAAGATAAACAAAGAAATATGATTGATAGAATGGAGACAGATTATGTGGAGACATAGAAGAATATAACAGAAATTCAATATAATAAACTAATATATGAAAAATAACACACATAACAAACGATTGTCAATGTAAAGTCCAACGAAAACTTTAGAATAAAAAAGAATACGATGACTAATCAATTGTTTGGAGATTGAGAAGAATGAGAGAAAGAAAACGAAAATACACAAATGAATATATTTTTTTATAAACAGAAAGTACAGAAAAATATGGAATAAACAAACAGGCACATATGATGACCCCTACGCAAAATGGGGCCTCAGGGAATATCAAATCTTTGTGTGGAAGAGTCTTGAGGAACAACGATTTATTCCCTGCAAAGCTTTCAGAGGCCCGTATTGGCTAACATACCCTTCTAGCTATCGCAATAACTTTACGAGGACCCTTCTCAT
>NC_090744.1:78368633-78371133 GCF_036898095.1 Palaemon carinicauda | reverse complement strand
GTAACTTACCGCAGATGGCTTTCCTTGTTGGGTGAACATACTTCATGCTCTTTGGATACAAAGCATACCCGAGCCTGTACGTGCAGCAAAAACCTGATGTTGATATTTTGCCCATGAATGATCTGATAACCAAAGTCGACTCCCTTATGGACAGCCATTTCACCATATTCAAGATTTCCATCAATGCCTCCATTCCTGACAAAGAGGGCAATTATTGAACATCGACCGAAGCTAACGTCAATTGCGATAGGACACAGATGGTTTATCCATAATGTGCCGGAGGGGGGAGACAAAGCTGTCAACTACGTATCAATCCCTCAAGCCTTAACCAATGAACTCTACAGCCATTTACTGTTGTCCATCGGCCTCATGTATGCTACTACCACTTCAAATTCAAGGCTGCTAGAAAGAAAATTCAAAAAGTTATTAGTGGTTCCCCCAAATATGTAAGTAGGCTCTCACTTGCGGCGGTGCCCTCCCAAGTCTAATGATTTCTTTTCACATGATGCAGGAACGAGTGCTATCTTTGGTAGACAGATACTTGTCATTCCTTCTGTCATGGTTAACTCCCCAGGACACAATGTAGTCCGCCTAACACTACCAACCTCTGCCTGGTAGCTGTCAACAAATCTCTATCTACCTATGATTTTGTGAGCCTCATATTACTGTTTGGAAGCATCAAATATCTCAGAAGATTCCACGTTGCCGACGTCACATTGCCAATCCTCAGCACATATTTCTTCTCACAATACTCCCTCTTGGTGGAGGTCACTCACCAACGACTAGTGAAGGCAGACTCTTACTCATCCACTCCTCTTAAACTCCCCCTCCCCCAAGCCTCGCTCTCCACATCAGCGCTCCCACGGATGCCTACGCCCATCTCCTCACATCGTATCTGCAATTCTTCCGTCCAAAATTTTGACTAATACCAATGACTCCCGCCAAACAGACTATTTATCACCCTATCAGCCGCCCAACAATTTTTATTGGCCTTTGCCAAAAGGCCTCAAGTCCATGGTCGTCACCCTTGCACATTGTTCTGAAGAAAGATGGTTCCCTGCCTCCGTGTGGGGATTATAAGCTCTTAATTATACTTGAAGAACCGGATCACTACCACCTTCCAAACATCGCCATCGTTACCTCCTACTTACACAAAGTAAAGGTTTCCTCTAGGTTTCACCTCCTGAAGGGATATTATCAGTTGCCCATGAACCCAGAAGACATCCCCAAGACCGCCATCACCACTCCTTTTGGTACATACACATTCAATTAATCCTGTCTTGTCCTTTGCAATGCTGGGACCATTTTTCAGTGTCTCATGGATGGCCTCTTTGGGGAGCTCCAATCCTGTGTATGTTCCAAAGATGAGCACGCTCACCACCTACGGATTGTGCTCGACCAGCTACAACAGATCAGCCATGTAGTCTTGTAAAACAAGTGAACCTTTGGCACCACTGAAGTATCATTCTTAGGTAGCAGCATTTCAATACTTCCCCATGCCCTCAACCATCAAAGAACAGCAAAAGTTTTGGGGCATGATCAACTATAATCACCATTTCCTACAACCCATTGCTGCCCAGCTTGCCACCCTCTACGCCTCCCTCAAGGAAAAGCCAAAAGCTGTGAAGTGGGGTTCCCTTCCAGAATCTGCGTTTTTCAACGCCAAGAAATCACTATCAACTGATACTGATCTCACTTTTCCCGTGCCACATGCACCTCTCCTTCTCTCCACCAACTACTCTACTTTTGACCGCTAATTGCTGGTGGTGCTATTGGCATTCAGTCACTCAGGCCACTTTTAGAAGGTACGACCTACGTTAAACGCACGGATCAAATCCCTCTGATGCATGCCTTCACTCGACTATACGATGCCTGGTCCGCCTGTTTAAGTAGACATCTCTTGGATTTGGCTGAATACATTTGCACTCTTTGAGATATTGGCCACAATTCAATTGGAATTGGATTACAAAGTTTTGGCGGAAGCCCAAAGAAAAGGTCCATCGAACCAAGCTTGCATGACAATCTGCATATCGATTGCCTGTATCATTGGCATATATGGAATTGGGAATTTAAAAGAAAAATGAACTACAATAAAGTGATTTCAATAGAGGATGTTTTCTGTATATTCTTTGAATGGATTTTTCAAAATCAACCTTTAGGAATTGTTGATTTCTTGACTCTAGGAAGATGAAAGATTCATGAAAGATAGTGAACTGTTGTGTTGTAACTGAGAGGTGAAGTGAATGCAACTAAAATTTATTAAACAGACTTTGAATATAAATACCTGGACTTAAGAAGAAGAACGTTACAAAAACTCAAACAAAATAAAACCTGAGCTAGCATGCTTACACAGGTTGGTTTATTGTCAGTAAAGGGAATAGCGAGTGGTAAGCTTAAAAAGGAGAGCTGTTACAGTGAACGATCGTGTAAGAAACACGTGCAGTAAAATAGGAAGTTTTTTTTTTTCTTCTTATTTACGTCAGGTTAACAAGCCCATTAC
>NC_090744.1:78328633-78361133 GCF_036898095.1 Palaemon carinicauda | reverse complement strand
TTATAGTTACACAAGTGCAACTTTACCTTTAAACTAGAGTTTGACCTCGTGACACGATTCTCTATTTGCTTTTCTATATATATATATATATATATATATGTATATATATATATATATATATATGTATATATATATATATATTTATATATAAATATATATATATATATATATATTTATATATATATATATATATATATAACAAATTAAAAATTGATACAACATATTATCAAATTCTCTCTTTAAGTTAATCCATTTTATTCACATTGAGTAAAATATTGTCTTCTACTGGAAATTTAAGCTAAAGTTCATTAAGATCTAATAGATATCATCATGAATAATCTATATGAAGCAGAATATAGTTTCCATAACTCAAATTCCATAATCAACCAAAACAGTCACAAACTAGATACTAAAATCCATCACGAGTCTTCCGTCGTCCGATTAAGAAATATCAGAGAGTAATTGAGACATTCCGGGGATCATAACTTCTCGTGGATTGCTCCCTTAAGAGAAATTCCAATACCCTTCAAAACTTTTTATTCTAAATCATTACACATTTGCTCAGAATACCATGAGTGAGGAGTATCTTCCAGGAGGGTAATTAGATGTTTTGTTTGTAATGAAGCTAATAATATAACTTTAGATGGAAATTATAGATCATAAGATAATTCACGAAAAGATTTTAAATCAATAATTGGCTGAATAAGTTTAAAAGAGCGATATTATGACACCGCTATTATAAATAATTTTCAAACGTTAGATATCAATTTGATATAATGTACTTAAGTTGTAAATTATAATTGTTTATTTTTTCTGTTAAAAAAATCATTTTTAAATCATATATCTTTCGACAGAGTTGATGAAGGATGGGTAAATACAATATATTTTTTTTCCATTTTCATAACACAACAGAAATAGTTGAACTATATCATATATATATATATATATATATATATATATATATATATATATATATATATATATATATATATATATATATATATATATATATATATATATATATATGTGTGTGTGTGTGTGTGTGTGTGTGTGTGTGTGTATATATATATAAACATACGTACGACTGGAATTCTTCCCCGTACTACATTCTGATTCAATTTAAAACAGGGTTTATATTTTCCTAAATTACATTTTTGTGAGAAAAGGTAAGCAGGAAATCTTTCATAAGAACATATATGCCTGGTTTCTCCCAACGCCCTTAAAAATGCAGTAATAAACTGATAATGAGCTTCAAAAATAGAATCGTAGAAGCAACTAATATGTGTGTTCCTCAAAGCAGTTGCTGATAAGATATTATGTTCCCGGAATCGAGTACCGACAAGATGTTCTCGTATTTCTAAAGAAATATCTCTACCAGAAATGTTTGTTTCACAAGGTTTCTGTTTGTAGGAAACATAATGCTTATTTTTGTGTTTCTGGTATGATATACTGATAAGATATGATTTGTTATAAACTAAGAGCTAACAATGTTTACGTTACATAACGTGTTTTTTTTCCATACACAAATGCTGTAAATTCACCATTGTGTCTGCTTACATTGATATCGTAAAAAGGTAAAGATTTGTTGTTATCCTTTTTCATAGTGAAGTTATTTTAGTGTTGATTATTAATATGCTTTAAACACATTTCCTCTATGCAATGGTTGTTTAAATAACACAAATGTATCATGAACATACCATATATAATTCACTGGCTAACATGTGTCTGGACAACTATCTAAAAAAAATTCTTCTAAAGACGACATTAAAATATTTGCAAACAAAGGTTCCAACGGGGAACCCATGGCAACTACATTGACCTGCGAATAGAGTTGGATATTAAAAACAAACATTGAGTCTTGCACAGGAAGCTCAAGAAAAGTCCTAAAATACTCTTTGTTAAAACCATGAAAAATAGTTTGATCGTTAAAAAAAATATTATCCAAAATTATATTAATGGTTTCATGTAAAGACACATTTGTGAAAAGATTCTACATCGAATCTCGTCACATGTAGATCACTATTTTTTTAATCTATTTGTTGCTGAATGTCATATCCATTATTAAGTGAGAACTGGTTGCACGAGAAATCATTGAATAAAGAGAAAAGGTCTTTTGATATTGTATAAGATGGGTTGTTATAGGCTGCCATAATGGGTCTGATAGGAACTCCTTCCTTGTGTATCTTTGGTAGTCCATATAGAATGCTAAAAGAAGAACTTGTCACAAAAAGTTTCTGATACGTAGCTTCATTTAAGATACCTGCATCTTTATAGTTTTCTCATGGATACCTGGTGGTTTATCAAGAAATTGTCTTTACATTATCTGTTTCTTTATCTTTTGAAAACCATCCTCACTGTCCTCCCTTAAGTTGAATTGAAGGTAAAATTTTAGTTGTGGTAAGGAAAGCGTTTCTAAAAGAAAAAAATTAATTTTGTCTTTTGCAATTAATGTGGTTTCAACATATTCTATATTTTTTTCCGTCGCAAATAATCAGTTCTCCCGTCATTGCCCATGCCCCTACCAACGAACACAGGTGATAACCAGGAGTTCTGAGTGGAGAATGTACCAACCGTGTGTCACACGATCGTACTAGTAACGAAATTTCCTTTTTTGTATGTATTATGCTTGTATCTTCACTCTCCCCTCGCACTGATAGGAACCTGAAATAACATGTCTGTTTTTCTCACCGTTAACTGTTAAACGGTGAGCTTATCGGTTGAACATGAAATTGCCTGTTATGTTTTGTATGATCTTTTTGCCTGGAGTTTAGGTATATATAAATGGATGTTCTGTAATAAAGTTTACTCAGTTGCTTCCTTCTTGCCTTTGAGTCACAACTTTCTTTCGGCCCATCAGATTGGTGACCATGGAAGTCAACTCGCTCCTCTCGCCTTCCAGCCCCCCTCGCCCCTCTGGCATTGGTACTATGGCGGACTCCACGAAAGTCAGCGCCGCCCCATTGAAACTTACGTCGTGCGTGAGAGGAGAGGCGTTTGCTTGGTTTCAGTGCACAGAAGTCCAGTTCCCAATCAAGGGCGTAACTCGCTCAACCCCCAAAGCAAATCATGTTCTCGTGGCGATACCTGATAGTGCCTTCCCGGAAATATCCGACTGGCTTTGTAAACAAGGAGACACCCCAATAGCGTATGACGCCCTCAAAACATACCTTCTGCAGCAGTACTTGCTGTCGCCAGCCGCCCGTATAGCAAAGCTTTTTCAGCTCTCTCAACAATCGTTGGGGGACCAAAGGGCTTCGCTCGCCCTCAGGGAAATGACCAGTATCGCTCACCTGCAACCTGCTACAGACGGCTCTCCTCGTGAGGTGAACCTATTTCATGCCCTTTCGATACGCCGTTTACCCGAACCTGTACGCGCTGCCATACCCGATGTCGATAGTTTACCCATAAAGGATTTGATAACCAAAGCCGACGCCCTTATGGACAGCCACTTCACGACCTTTAAGATCTCCATCAACGCCTCCTCTCCTGAAAAAGGAGGACGCCTATTCAACATCAACCGAAGCTGATGTGAATGCCCTAGGACATAAACGCCTACCCCGTGACATGCCGAAGCAGCGACAAAGCTTCCCATCACCCACCACTCGCTCGCGCCCCAAACAACAACTTCTACAGCCACTTACTGCCTCCCATCGGCCGCAGTTTTGCTACTACCACTACAGATTCGTGGCAGCCGCGAAGAAATGTGCCAAGGATTGTCAGTGGCCAAAAAAGGTGTAAGTAGGCCATCGCTCGTGGCGTTGGCCTCCCCGCTTTTCTAATCTTTTCTTTTACACGATGCAGGAACGGCGTGCAATTTTTGGTAGACACGGGTGCTTGTCGTTCTCTTTTGCCATGGGAACTCTTCAGGACATGATGTAGTCTGTCTACGTCTACCGACGTTCGCCTGGTAGCTGCCAATGGATCTGCGATACCCACCTACGGTTACGAGAACCTCACATTATCGTTTGAAAACAGTAAATTTAATTGGAAGTTTCTCGTTGCTGACGTCACAATGCCAATCCTCGGTGCAGATTTCCTGTCTCAATTCCACCTTCTGATCGATGTCACCCACCGACGATTGGTCAACACAGACACATACTTGTCGACACCTCTTAAACACGCCCTCTCCAGCCTCGCTCCCCACATCAGCGCACCCACGGAGGACTATGCCCACCTTTTCATGTTGTACCCGTAAGTTTTCTGTCCAGTACTTCGCCAAACACCCACGGCTCCTGCAAAGCATGGTATTTGTCACCATATCAAGACAACGGGACCCCAAGTCTTTGAAAAAATTCAGACGTCTGGCACCGGATCGATTGGCATCCGCCAAACAGACGTTCACCGAAATGGAGGGATTGGGCCTTTGCCAAAAGGCCTCCAGCCCATGGTCGTCACCCTTATGCATCGTTCTGAAGAAAGACGGCTCCCTCCATCCGTGCGGGGATTACAGACGCCTGAACATGCAAACAGAACCGGATCACTACCCCCTCCCAAACATCGCCGACGTGACCTCCTACCTGCACAAAGTGAAGGTTTTCTCCACACTCGACCTCCTGAAGGGGTATCATCAGGTGCCTATGAACCCAGAGGATATCCCCAAGACCGCCATCACCACTCTGTTTGGTACATACACCTTCAATTAGTTCTGTTTTGGCATTCTTAATGCTGGGGCCACTTTTCAACATATCATGGATGGCATCTTAGGGGACCTCCCCTTCTGTGTATGTTATGTGGACGACATACTTGTGTTCTCTTCCTCATAAGAGGAACACCTCCGTCACCTGCGCATTGTGCTCGACCGCCTGCAACAAAACAGCCTTGTAGTCCGGTACGACGAGTGTACCTTTGGCGCCAACGAAGAGTCGTTCTTAGGGCACCGCATCACTCCTGAAGGAGTCCATTCCCTCCCTAAGAAGGTAGCAGCCATTCAGAACATCCCCACGCCCTCGACAGTCAAAGCTCTGCAGGAATTCTTGGGCAGGATCAACTATTATCACCGTTTTTGGCCAGCCAATGCTGTCACTCCTGCTCCCCGCTACGCCTCCCTCAAGGGCAAGCCAAGGGACATGAAGTGGGGTCCCCTTCAAGAAACAGCCTTCTGCAATGCAAAGAACGCCCTGTCAACCGCTGCAGCTCTCACTTTTCCTATTTGATATGCCACTCTCCTTCTCTCCACTGATGCCGGAGATGTCGCTATTGGTGCAGTACTCGATTAGGTGGTCAACGGCTTGCCCTGCCCATAGGTCTTCTTCAGCATAAAACTGTCCAAGGCAGAATCAGGTAATTCTACCCCCGATCGCGAATTGCTGGCGGTGCACTTAGCTGTCCGTCACTTTCACCATTTCTTATAAGGTATGCCCTTCATCATTTGCACAGACCATATGCCTCTGGTGCACGCCTTCACTCAACAGTCTGATGCCTGGTCCGCCTGTCAACGCCGACATCTCTCCGCCGTGGCTAAATACAACACCTCCCTAGGAAAATGAATCCTGTTGCTGATGCCCTGTCAAGAAACACGTTGGCATCCATTCAACTTGGATTGGATTACAAAGCCTTGCCTGAAGTTCAACGACAGGATCCACAGTATCAAGCATGTAGGACATCCTGCACATCCCTCTGTTGGGAAGACATCCCTCTGGACTACTCCAACACCACCCTCCCCTGTGACGTCACTACTGGTAGACAGCGACCTTGGATTCCTGCTTCCATGCGGCGACAGGTGTTTGATTTCTTTTACGCCCTTTCACATCCCTCGTGCCGTTCTATTGCACAGCTGCTGAAGACGAAGTTCATTTGGCATAGCATTTTTAAGGATGCTAAGGATTAGGTCCCTTCTTGCCAAACTTCCAAAGTACATTGACACACGGATTCAGGAGTATGCACCTTTCATCAACCTCAGCGTCGTTTTGCCCACATTCACATTGCTGTTGTAGTCTCCTACCCACATTACAAGGACATAGTTACCTGTTTACCGTCATCGACGGCTACACTCATTGGCCTGATGACATTCTCATGTAACTGCAACGTCCTCTTCATGTACATCTGCCTTACTTTCAGGATGGATTGCGAGATTTGGTATCCCTGAACATATTACTTTTGACAGGGTTACCACTTTCACCTCTAAATTGTGGACATCATTACTGAATCTCCTGGGCATCACCCTACATCTGACAACTGCCTACAACCCCACTGTCAATGGAATGGTTGATCGTTTTCATCGCATTCTCAAAGCAGGTTTGATATCCCGCTCCAAGGATTCCAACTGGTTAACTCAGCTTCCCTGTGTCCTCCTGGGACTAAGGACCACTCTTAAAGATGCCCTCGACGTCCCTGCCAAATTTTTCCTTCTGCAACCTCCTCCGACACACTCCAGCTCATACGTCACGTCGTGAGAAAATTTACTCCATGCTGCCAGACTTACAAGGCCCCAGCAAAGCATTACGTACCGACAGACTTGCACTCTGCAACGCACGTCTTCCTACGCAACGACACTAGCAAGCCACCGATAACGCCCCCTTACACGGGCCCTTTCCTTGTGATCCGACGCAGTCCGAAAGCATTCCTTATAAACATTCATGGCAAAGAAGACTGGGTCTCCATTGATCATCTAAAACCAGCTTATCTCCTGCCAGATGACCCACCTACAGTTTGACTCTCTAGATCAGTGCACCCTATTTAACATGTACAGTATGTCAATTTTAGGGGGGGGGGGAGCCATGTACTAACTGTTTGTCACATCATCATACATAGTAACGACATTTCATTTTTTGTATGTAATATGCTTGTATCTTCAATCTCCCCTCGCACTGATAGGAACCTGAAATAACATATCTGTTTTTCTCACCGTTAACTGTTAACCGGTGAGTTTGTCGGTTGAACATAAAATTGCCTGTTATGTTTTGTATGCCCTTTTTGCCTGGTGTTTATGTATATATAAACGGATGTTCTGTAATAATGTTCACTCAGTTGTTTTCATCCTGCCTTTGAGTCACAAGAGTAGACGTGAATATTTACGACTGGAATAAAGGTAAAATTCCTCGTAAAAAACTTGTAATTGTAGGAAAATCAGTTTTTCCCGTAAGTAAAATATATATATATATATATATATATATATATATATATATATATATATATATATATATATATATATATATACATATATATATATATATATATATATATATATATATATATATATATATATATATATATTCTTTTTTTTCTTTTACTTAAGATTATTCAAGATTCACTTCACTTTCTACAGGTTGTGACAGGGTTGCGAGGTTGGCGTTTTTTATACAAAAAACCTTAAATTTGATTGCCCTTGAAAATATTTAAGTTGGCCTTTTTGTTAAAGCTGGCACTTTTTTGGTGTTTTTCGTAGTCTGTTGGCCTATTCAACAAAATTTTTACTTTTAAAGTGAACAATCATAACATCAAGACTATATAGATTCTGGTATGATTACTTTCGAAGGCTTTATTGCCTTTGAATTTTTTTCTATTAATCCCTTTCACCACACAACGTAGTTTGACTCTTATTCATCGGGAGTGCCACCGACTCTCTGTATCATTCTCGTTCATACCATGTATACAGTGGTATGTTCTTGATATAACCTACTACCGCACTATTGTTCGTGTGATACGTGTTGCAATCCTGTTGATTCTAGCATTCAACAAGTCACACAACGAGGTTAGTTACTGAAGTCAGCTGGTAACTTGATCCTGAACATTGGAGATTTGCAATAAGCAAGAGAGGACTTTTTGAACAACATGATGCCAAAGAAGTGGAAATGTTCAAAAGACTGTTAGGAAATATAAAAATGAATGGGGACAAGAGTTGTTTGGCTTAAAGATGAATCGTGGGAGGCTTTCTGTAAACTGTGTCGACCAAATTTAAATCCAAAGCTTTCAGCATTACAGAGCCACGAAGCAACGGAAAAACATGAGAAAAAGGTAAGAGCCCTTCCATCTACATCTACCGTGCAGTATTTCACTTCAAGCCCATCGGATGATGTAAAGTGAACGGAATTAGAAATCGCCATTGCAATATTTTGTCATTGTTCTACAGCTTCCGTTGACCATCTTAGTGAAGTTATAAAACGAAATGGAAAGGGAACCCCTCATGGGAAAATCCAAATTCAAAGACGAAGTGAAGGGACAGACATTTTCGTTACGAATTCGTATCTTTTTCTTTAAAATAAAAAAAAAAAATTTTATGTCAACTTGTTTTCAAAATTCTATAAAATTTGGATGAAGAAAGTTCCTCAATCACTATCATGTGTTTTCTTTCCTTAAATATTTACATATCATTATTTATATTCCGCCTGGATTGTGTTTTCCCATTCAGAATCAAAACAGGATTTGTTTTTCTTCTAATTAAAAAGGGTTCAGAAATTAGATAATATAGGTCTATGTACATAATGATATCATGAAAAAAGGTGGGCCTTAATCTGGCCTTTTAAAGCTGCATTTGATTAGATGTTGGTCTTTTCTCACTAAGAACACGTGTCAACCCTGTACTTGTGCTGCACTCTCAGACCCATTTGTGATTATTTCAGGGATATTTAAAAGGTAATAAAAAAAAGAAACTAATTGCTTTGGCTCCACCCTGCCTCTCTGTGCTGTCAAAATTAACATTACACCACTGTCCCTGTGTTCTGGCAAGCGGTACAAGTTAAGCTGTGCTCAAAAGCCTCATAGGTAATTATTTCGGAGATAATTATTTAAAACATAAAAGTAATTCACAAATAGATAAAATTATAGTTCCGGTACCTATTCCACAAAATCTGAAATTACATGACAGATAAGGCCTTACCTTCTGACAGAAGGATAGAAGGTTGCTGATCCCGGGGGTCTTCTGGTGCAGCCATTACATTTCGGTGTGATACTTCCATAATGTAACAACAAAACATTGGGAGGGACTAACTCTCAAGTTAACTCGTCCAAAGCAGGTACTTCCTGTATGAAAAGTGTATGAAATAATGTAATCACGGGCTAAATGGCCGAAAATTACTAAAACACTATGAGGTAACACATTGAAACTTGTCAGGGGAGAAATATGTATCAAGGGGCTATATCAGTGAAAGGGATACGTACCATTTACAAATGGAATTTGTAAGATCAGTTTGGGTAGAATAACACATACAAACGGAATTAGTAGTATCAATTCAGATAGAAAACCAGAATATCCCGGAAAAAAAAAACATATCTCGTAGGCAATTGAAATGAGAAGTTAGGGGGAGGAGCTATTTATAAACGAATGAACAGAACTAGTAATATTGATAAAAAAAGAAAAAGAAAATAAGGGACTGACTTTTGAGCAGATATCTTACAGTAGTTAATTATAGACAGTACAAGGAAGACAAGAACGTCGCTTGAATTTCTGTGAGCATTTGCCCGCTTAAGTAGCTCCACCTTGAATGGGTGCCAATCGTAAAAAATATTTCCCAAAAATACACTAATCAAGACACGCTAATGAAATTTTCAGGCATTATTAGCACTATAATAAGGCATATCCTCTGTAAGTATTATCATCCTACAGGGAAAATAAAGGATTTTATAAATAGAAATGTGAAAATCGGAGCTAGCGACTTAAATGTTATTTGGTGACCAGTGAGAAACTACTGTCTTGAATTGAAATTCGCTCTGTTATCATGTTTTTTTATCCACCTGGAACAAGCACACAAAGTTTTATCAAAATCGAACAGTAAATAAGCACACAGCAAGAAAAAAACGAGCAATAACTTTAGTGAAAGCCAAGCCGATGATGGAGGGAAACCTAGAAATAAATATTCACCAAAAATTAAAATCTCCATTTAGGGAAATAACCTTGTGTGTATTTGTAGGTATTATGTCACTTGATAGCCTAAAACATCTAAATATTATATTACTTAAGACATAAGAGCAGGACAAGCAAAGAAATACACCCCTCTCCCGAAAAAGAAAAAACGAGAAATTACGATTTTTGTCTGATGACAGAAATATTGGATATAAAATCATAGTCACCCCTGAACTCATTTTCTTTGATAACTCTGATATTAGAAAACCGACTTCGACCATATTTTAAGAGGTAGACTATAAAAATTAGACAATTACTAATGATATTTCTTATTTTTACTATGAACATAAGGGGAGCGTTGATGACCATGGGGGGCATTATAGAGGCTGGAGATTAATTCTACACATATCACGGCCTTCTGATAGGCAAAAGGAAGACTTTTAGCAAATAAAAAAAAAATTGGCAAAAGTCAGCCTTGTAAGGTGGAGAGTACCCTTAATTTAAGTAGGGCGCGTCGACAACAGATGGTGATATATTTCGCGCGTGTCGTCTGGTACTTGCTTACTCAAGCCAGTGTTGCAAGAGAGAAAAGTTAACCTTCGTTCTTTCGAAACTAGGATGGGTGTTTTATTATCAGGTTTGATAAAAAAAAAATAGTAATGAAAAGAACGTACCATTGTTTTATTTTTTTTTCCACTCTCATACAAGCTCATGATTATGTCGCATTTCAGTCCTTCTTTGGGGAATTTGGGATTTAACAATCTGCTAGCTCTATCTGAAGTATTCAAAACAATTTTAACAATGACGTCGCCTTATGTAAAACAGGAGGCATATATGTTGAATATAGCGCCCCTCTAGCATAAACTATCTTTTGATGAAGCATTTTTTCTCGAATTTATCGATGCAAAGCTAAGGCAAGGTTGTGGATTGAATGTACTGTGTATTATTATTATTATTATTATTATTATTATTATTATTATTATTATTATTACTTGCTAAGCTACACCCCTAATTGGGGAAGTAGGATGCTATAAGCCCAAGGGCTCCAACAGGGAAAATAGCTCAGTGAGGAAAGGAAATAAGTGAATAAACTACAAGAGAAGTAATGAATAATATGAAATATTTTAAAAACAGTAACATTAAAACAGGTCTTTCATACATAGACTATAAAACTTAAACAAAAGCAAGAGGACCAGAAATAAGATAGAAAAGTGTGCCCAAGTGTACAGTTAGAATCAAAAGAACGCCTACACTCGGGGGAAATCTTTCGTCAGATATCTCTAGTGTTCCCATGACGAAACAGATAAGGAGTTGTTCATCTTACTACTGCTACAAAATGGGAGGACCCTTCTCCAACCTTGGCGAATCAAAGAGAGCAAAGGGCTGTCTTTGTTAGCGAAAGCATTGAAATGTTACAAATCAAGTTGTGTTATCATTTGACGTCTTGAATATCCACTACCAATACTGAATACAGAAACGCATAAACACACAAACACGCACGCGCATATATATATATATATATATATATATATATATATATATATATATATATATATATATATATATATATATATATATATATATATATATATATATATCATGAACTCACAAAATCATGTAGAAAATTCTGGATTGTCGTAGCTAAACAATTCATCCCGTCAGCGGATACATGAATTTATTTGGACATAGTCTTATTCAAGTTACCGATAAAAGAAGTAGTTTCAATTATACCTACCAAAAGGACATTAAGAGAGAGAGAGAGAGAGAGAGAGAGAGAGAGAGAGAGAGAGAGAGAGAGATCAAATGGTTTGAGTTTACTGAGTCTGGTTAATGAAGTAATCTATCAGCACATGACCTGCTTTATAGATATTTATGCGTATACAAATTTTGTATCATGCTTCCAAAAGCTTATCGTTATTTTTTAGATGCTAGATTGACTGCTAAAAACTACTTCCAGCTTATAAGATCATAGATTATAACATTTCGTAATATGTGAGGACACTTTATTGTAAAATATTTAAAAAGTTATTTAGATAAAGGATATGCACCATTTCAGTCTTTAGACCCTAAGCCCATTTACCCTTTATTCATAATTTTTTTTTTTTTTTACATTCCCATTCGTTAAGCGTTGCTGACTCATCGTCTGTTATCTTGGCCTGAAATGGTTAGCATGGCCATTCGAACTAAAATTTTAAACATATACAGTAAAATCCTTGCTACATCGCTAATTTAATTTTTATTGCAAGAGTTTTACTCACTTGATAATTATCGAGGCCGCATGGCAAAATTGGCGATAGTTATTAAAGGGTATAGATAACGGGATTATTTTGTTATATTTAAAAGCTTATCCAAATAATGGGTAATTTTGGTGAAAAATAACTGTAATTAGCAAGTCGTCTATAGGCGTTTGGAGGATTTGCTTCCTTAAGGATCCGTTTACCAACATTTGTCACGCTGCAGATGGTTTGATCAGTATATTTTGTACTCCTCTATATACCTTAAATGCTCTGTAGTAGAATTCATCAGGTTGCTTTAAAATCAACCAAGATATATCCGTTAACTGGAATAATGATAAAGGAATGGGATATATATATATATATATATATATATATATATATATATATATATATATATATATATATATATATATATATATATATATATATATATATATATATTGCATAAAAAATCTGAGTGACTCCACTTATTCATGGAGCCATGCTTCACAAAGCAATTTTTTTTTTAGTTTAAGGAGATTGTATAAAAAAAGATAGATGAAAATGAAATACAGTGCTTCAAGTGCCTTATTCCAGAATCCAGCTAATGGATATCTTGTCCTGGCTTCACACAAAAATCAAATAGTTCCACCTTGGAAATGTAAAGTGAAGGTGTTTCATGCTGCTGCTTAAGAGAGATTTCTTTTATGGAAGGACAGTGAGAAGTTAAGAACAAAAATTGACGCCCTAGGACGAGCACCGAGATGGAAGGGCATTCATTTTTAAGATAATGTTTAATAAATAAATTAATAAAGAATGAGAGAAAGGAACACACGTGTTAAATATCGAAACAGGGGATAGAGGAAGAAGCTCAGGAAATAAAATCTAAAGAGTGAGAGAAAATATTTGGGAGTATCGCTCCCCAGCTGTATGATTTACTGATTAAAAGGACAATCAAACATTTATTTCCGAGATATTTCACTATTTGGTTTTTGCCTTTCCCCGCTTAGAAACTGTGGTTTAACTACTACTATTATAGGCTGAGAAGCTGATTTGGATAGCTATTGTTCGTATAATCCTAACTAGAGCTTCACGGATAGTAATGCATCTTTCGCTTGTTAAGCGCCCATCTACCTGGCGCAATTCAACCGTTTAAAGGACCCACATCTTATCCAGCACGACATAGCTGTGTTATTTCAGGCACTTGATTACTGTAAATAAAGTCTTTATCACACAAAGCTAAGCCTGTTAATATCAGGATTATAAGACCTTTGTGCATGAAATTAATAAGAAGTTAGTTTGATCTTAATGTTGTTTAATTTCTCGAGATAAAGCTCTTAGCATTTATATAATCATTAATAACTTGCAATTCGGGTATTAAAATGGGGAATCATTCTGTGCTTATGCTATCCCCACTTATATTTCGTCAGGTAAATTAGAGGAAAATTCTCTTTGGGAAAACAGGTATATCATAGTTTCATTACAAAATTTCTTAAAAATCATGTCGTTCTTAGACTATATATATATATATATAGGTCATTTTTGTTTTGTTTTAATAGGAAGGTTTTCACGAACATACAGGAAAATATAAGTTGGAACTTAAGAATATCAACAAAAAATGAAAAATATCTCATAAGCATATAGGATGCCGATACAGTGTGTATTTTTTCTTCGTATATGTTGCCATGACCGGAACTATAATAATACCGATTTGGCTCTCCAGGAGGGTATATAATGGATTTTGGGCAAGGTGAAAAATCTATTTTTGGGTGAGTGCCAAGTCGTCCTGATGGAAGGTTCGTTTAGGTTGCTTTCTAAAGGATATTTGCTACAGTGATACTACCAGAGAATTAAACCGAAGGTCTCCAGGATTCTAACTCCTGGCGTGAGTATCCAATAAGAGATATCGCATAATATCAGGGGACGTATTCTAGATAAGACACATAGCAATCTTCACCCCGAATAGATCTAACTCTTTGATGTATGGGGGAAGAAGGGCAAAAGATGGGGGTGCCGATCTAGGTACCCGGTGGACCTCCATCCCTACTATTACCGCGACGCCATTCCTTTTCTTGTCAATAAGCAGAAATGACTGCAGATAAAGTAATTTTGGGAGAGGTCAGCAAAAGGGTGGGTCCATCAGGGCGACATGGCACTCTCACCCAAAAATAGATTATTCACTTTGCTCTAAATCTGTTTTTTTTTGGGGGGTGGGGGGGGGGGGGCTCGGGCCATGTCGTCCTGATGGAAGCATACCAGAGAACTGTCTTGAAATCACTATTAGCTGTGGGTTTATGTATGTGCCTTCAACCTTGAATAGATTTCCTTATCTGGTCTACTAGACCTCTATGTGAAATTCCAGAGATCCGTCATTTCCACTAAGCTTAGAGCTGGTTTAGTGCTTCCTGCCCCACACAGGGAAAATGTCGATATCGACGATAAGGATTCAAGTTATGTATTTTTGTAGGAACAAAAAGGGAAAACTCTGGAGCCCACTTTTTTACTTACCATGAGAATGTAAGATTCGTTTTTTGGGAAATCTTTATCTTGATTTCAAGTTATAAGCTCATTACAGGGATTAAATAAAACTCTAGTATATTTTATTAGCCTATGACTGAGGCAGCAGTAATAAGTCGCAAACACGTTTTTGTATTTTATTTTGCAACTAATTTATCAAATGTAGTTACAACAGAGTATAAATCTGATCCAGTATTACAACACTTCAAGGTCCATATTTTCTCGTGTAGAATAGATATATATAAATACATTATCGGTATAACACCACTCAATGGAGATGTGAAACCAAATCTATCTGATATGTACAGATGTTCGTAAATGCATAAACACTGTGACGCAAATGTTCACTCGGCACTGGTGTTATTGGTCAGATATGCACCTATATGGAACATGTTAATCATCGCTGTGATTTTTACTAGAGGGTAGGTATACCCATGCACCCGATGCACGGTAAAGTCCCAAAACAGTCCAATGTTCATCGCAGCACTAAACAACGGGTTTAATGACACTACCCGCCGCCACAACAAAATTTTTTATTTCATGTACTTGCTTCATGTAATGTTTGTAGAAGACCCTGGATGATCTCCGCCCAGTGTATGAGTGGAGTCTTTCAAAGTCCATATGTTGAAAGAAGTTCAACGAAGAAGCAACTTTTCTCGGATTGTAACCTGCGGATGTACTGTCAGGATCCGCTCTTTGAATAAAGTAGGTGGGCTTCGCTCTCAGTTGTCTTAAAGATAGGTTTGATCCTGAGGTTTCACCTCTGAAGAGCTGTCCTCCCTTGAAGTCTAAAGTTCTTTGAAGATAGACCTTAAGACACTCTACTGGGCACAGAGAGGTATCTTCCTTCAGTGGGCAGATTCTCCAAGGACCCCACCTCTTAGTGGGTAGCTCATCCTTGGCAAGAAAGGCAGGATCAGGGAAAAGGTTCAGTTCTTCTGAGTCTAGGAACTAAACATGGCCTTAATTTCTAGATAAGGTCACTATTTCACAAACTGTAGCCCCTGAGGCTATTGCAAACAGAAAAATTACTTGGTGTGATAAATCCTTTAGACTACAATCCTCATTATTTAGGTTCGAAGCATGGTGCAAGACTTTGTCCAAAGACCACGTGATGGGCTTTGGCGGGGTTGCTGGCATGAGTCTAGTGCATGCTTTTGGGATCTTATTAAAGATTTCACTGGAGAGGTTCACCTCAAAAGCGTACAGAAGTGGTTTAGCCTGGGCCGACTTACAAGAGGTAATTGTAGTAGAGGGCAGACCTTGTTCGTGTAGGTATATGAAGAATGCGAGACAGAAATCTATCGATATTTCTGTCGGTTTCCTTATTTTCACAAAGGAAACCAATTTTTTCCATGACGATTCATATGGTCTCCTAGTCGAACTTGATTTGTACTCTTCGAGGAAGTCAACTTTATCCTTCGGGATTCCAAAGTTTTTGTTCGTAACTAAGGCGAGAAAATCATGAGATGTAGGTTATTGGTTCTCGAGGAGGAAGCATAGACAGTCGACTTCTGGACCAGTCAAGATAGTACTGGATCCGGCAGAGGAAACTGCTTCAAATTCATTTCTAGGACTAGAGGGAACGAATTGCTTTTGGGCCACTTGGGGGCCACTACTTCTGCTGTCCCTCTGAAGGAACTTAGCTTGTCAAGGACTCAGCAGGAGATTGGCTGGTGGAAACAGGTGAATGTGATTCCACCTGTTCCAGTCATGGGACATGACGTCCATCGCCTCTTCTTGAGGGTCCATATAAGGGGCTACATAATGAGATAGTTTCTTGTTGTGACTCGTTGCAAAGAGGTTGATCTGTAGTTCCGGGACTTCTTCCGAGATGAAGGAGAACGAGTCTGTGTCTAGGGACCATTCTGTCTCTATGGGGTTTCGCCTAGATAGAGCGTCCGCCGTCAAATTGCAGAACCCTTGTAGGTGAACTGCTGATAGGTGCCATCCCTTCTTCCTTGCCAGGTAGAAGACGGCCAATATCACATGGTTGATTTGGGGTGATCTCGAGCCTTGTTGATTTATAAACTTTACTATCACCTCGTTGTCCAGGACCAGTCTGAAGTGAATTGATCTGCGAGGGGATAGTTTCTTCAACATCACGAAAACTGCCATAGCTTCCAAAATGTTGATATGAAAGGTTTTGAACTGGTGCGACCAATTCCATGGCACTTTTTTGTCATGAGAATGGCCTCCCCGTCATTCCAAGGAGGCATCAGTGTGTATCACCACTGATGGTTGTGGTGGTTGCAGGGGAATTGTCCGTGCGAGGCTCTTGGCTGTTGACCACGGCCTTAACTGCGTATGCAACAAGGTCTGGGTCAACCTTATGGGGTCTCCGTCACTGTTGCAAACTGGAGAAAGCCCAATACTCTTTCCTGTTGGCGTCTTGAAATCCTCTTGTGACGGATTAGTCTCCTGACAGATCCTGATATTTCTCTCCTCTTCTTGGATGGAATGGAGAGGTTGTGTGACTTTAAGTCTCATTGGATTCCTAGCCACTGGAACTGTTGAGCTGGAGGGCGAGACTTCTTGTGATTAAACTTGAAGTCAAGGAGTTCCAGGAACTTGATCACCTTGTTGGCTGCTTGCAGACAAGTAGTCTTGGATGCTGCCCATACCAGCCAATCGTCTAGATATGCTACCACTTGAACTCCTTCGGAGCGTAGCTGTTGAACGATTGTGTCTGTTAGCTTCATGAATATACTTGGGGCTGCGTAAGGTCCGAAGGGCATTGCTCTGAAGACAAACTTCTTCTTCTGTTGTTTGAATCCTAGGTAGAGGAGAAGGGGCCACTTATTGGAAGATGCAAGTTAGCATGTGCTAGGGCTATTGAGACCGTGTGTGGCCCTTTTGGCAGAAGGGTTGCAAAGTAAGCATCCGGAACTTGTTGTTCTCGATGAACTTGTTGACTAGAGACAAGTATAGAATGACTCTAAGTTTGTCTGAGTCTTTCTTGGGAACACAAAACTGCCTTCCCTGAAACTTGATGGACTTGATTTCCTTATTACCTTCTTGTTCAAGAATTCTGAAGTATGTTCTTCTAACAAGGAGGTGAAGTGTTGGAAGAATTCTGGAAAACGATGGGGAGTTCTGCTCCATTTCCACACAAGTCTATTCGTGATTAGGCTGTGGGCCCAGGGATCGAAGGTCCAGTGATCCCGAAAGTGATGCAGTCTGCCCCCTACATGGAACCCCTCAAAGCTTGGGGAGTCCTGCGGATTTGTTTCCGCGACCACTTCCTCCTCGGCCCCGAGAGGAGTTACCTCAGAGAGAACTTCTCTTAGGGCATTTTCCTTTCTGACTAGGGTGAAAGGAAGTCGACTGGCGACTGTGCTACCAGTTGTTGAGGACCATCTGGAAGGTGGCCTGAGGCATTATGGTCATAGTCACGGCAGGAAGTTGTGCAGGTCTACGTGGTCTCCTTGCATTTTTACTCTGGGGCTGGGGACCTCCGTCCGAGGAAGATTTCCTTTTTGAGTTCATGCCCCACTTTTGGAGAAGTTTTCAGTTCTCTGTATCTGCTCTGGCAATGACTTACTGGACCAGCTGATGTGGGAAAAGGTCTTTACCCTAGATGCTCGAGGTAATTAGCTTCCTTGGTTCGTGTCTGATGGTCGCTGAGGCCAAAACAAATTCTCTGCCTGCTTTCCTCGCTCTGATGAAAGCATATAAGTCTTTCCCAAGGGTACCCATGTGAGAGTTAGCCAGGAAGATGAACATTTCTGGGGCGTTATGTTGACCTGCACTCATTTCCAGGCAGTTCTGAAGAGAAATGGAGGCCGCAAGTCTCTCCTTCGACTCCTGTTCCCTCCTGAGAAGATGTTCTGGCAACTTCGGAAGGTTCTCATTGAACTTTTGACCTGCTATCTCTGGATTCAGCGTAGAGATGTAGAATGTTAGGTGGACATCCTTCCACTTCTCCTCGCAGGTAGGCAGTGCTAGAGAGAATGGTTTGCATTCCTTTAGGGTTGGGCAGGGTTTGCCCTCGCCGACTGCCTTGACGGAAAAATCTAGTGCTTTCTCCGAAAAGGGGAAAGAGATGGAGGAAGGGCCAAGAAAGGTGGGATGTTTCTTACTCAGTGCTGAAACTTTGGAGTTGGTGTACCCGGCTCCCTTCGAGGCTTTCAGGAGGATGACTTGTACCTTGTCAAGTTCGAAGACAGTGACCTCTTTGGGTATCGTCTCCTCTCGGGCTGCATGTGCATCCCGCAGTCTCACTTAACAGTCTGTTTAGGCCGAAAAGTTAGGCCATAGCTCAAGGTCTTCAAGCAGCATGGCCCCTAAATTCTCCGAGACGAACAGTTTCCCATTCATCATGGGTATATGTTCCGCATACCTCCAGGGATTGGTTTCGGAGCAGTGAGGTAGATCCAAGACTCTAAGGGGCCTCTTTGTGTCCTTGGTGGATCTTGGGCAGTCCGCCATCTTTTGCAACAGTATCTGCTGCTGCATGAGTGATTCCCGCAACGTCTATTGTTCCTTTTGGAGCAATTCCATCATTCGTTGAATTGAAGTAAGGTTCTCTTCCTTCTTGTTGACCTTCGCAATTGGTTTTGGAGTTGGAGCCGAAGAATTTGATGGCATTGGTTAGTATGCCGTCACGGCAAACTGAAGGTCTTCAGTTGCTGTTGATACGGATCCTTCTTCCTCCGCTTTTGGATGTTCGACGTTTTCTTCAGGGCCTCCTTGTAGAAGGTCCTGCTCAGTGTCAGTAGACACCTCTTACATTCTCTCTTGGTGGATTTCCATGCCTTCAGGGCCTTGTTTATGTCCGTGTCGAGCTTTAGCTGTATGAGGGGATGCTGGACCTGTTCCTGGGGCACCACCGTGTTTGGCAGAGCCTTGGGGAACAGTAAGCACCTTAGGGAGTCATTGGGTAAGTACGGTCCCGGAGAGTTCTTCTGGAACCCTCTTACCAATTTGCGAAGGGTCTCCCTCGCTGTATCCCTAGTCTCTATGGGGACTAGGGGGACTTCTCCGAAGCCGTTGGCCAGCAGGGTTGAGCAGGTGAGACAACCCTTTGGGTCCCAGTTTTTGAGTACTCCCGACACGATGCAGCAGGGTTCATGAGTCCTGCACTTCGTGTGGCCGCAAAAGTCTTTGCATTTGTGGTTGCATAACAACGCTGCACACTTCTCCATCGGCTCCTCCTGTAAAGGAAAAAAGGGCCCAATGAGTATTGATATTTTTCATATTAGTGATATAAAAGCATACAATTTTTATTAACAATAGTAATCACTATTGTTTATGATAGCTTAGGATAGTAAGCTTGAAAGGAAGTAGAAAAGACACATATCTTTGCTTCCTCTCCCAGGCCATTGTTGAGACCTCCGTCAGTATTAATATTTAGTTTCCCTGATAAGGAGAAAACAAAGTAGGAAAAAACCCCAGGAACTAGAGTTAGAGTTAGCAAATGTGTATAATAACATTATCCACCTGTAGTATATATTAATACTGATCGGGTATTTTAGGGTCCTGATGATCTAGAAAACCATCTGGGTGTTGAGGGAGTACTCAACCTCAACATAACATCGTAGTCCCAACAATTGTCTGCAATAGGAAACACAGAGTATGTTAGAAAACATGTGTACTACTGTATAGTTGTACACTGTAGTTTAGCCAGCGACACTGCTGGTGTTAGGTTAGTACCTGGCGGTACTAACTGATAGAGGGAGAAAAAGCATCAAGGAAGGAGAGTTTCCTATTATTATGAGTAAACATAATAGTTGGAAGTGTAGGAGGACTATCAGACTGCCTACTGTCTCCTTGCCAGAATGAAAATTCCAAAAGAAGGGGAAAGAATCTGTCAGATTCTGGCTTCCACCCATCCACAAAAGGCCTGTTGCTGGCTATGACATCGGCGGCAATGAATGTGGATGGCAGCTCAAGGGAGAGCTGAGGACTTCCCAAAGTATGTTAGGTTTCTCACCGGCAGCTGTCAGGAGCCGTCTCAATCTTCCCCCTAATAATATTCACTTCCTATGAAGGAAAGGAGTAAGGGGAGAGGTGGTAGAAACGGCTGAACTAACTGCTACCGGAAGGGTACCAGACGGTAACGCAGTCACCCTAGCAAGCCGGGATGACTGTCAGAATACCGGTGAAGGAGTTTTGTGATGGCTAGGACAGAAGGGGAAGGGTAAAGTAAACAGAGGAAGCATGGCTTCCTGTGCTGATGACATAGTCGGCGGCAGAGGAAGAATGGTTCTTTTGCTGACGACATCATCAGCGGTAAGACAATGGCACCCTGAGTTAGTCACTATCTAAATCAAAGCTGGAGGCAGCTAGAACTTTGTTTTACTCGACGGCCATGAAGAAAGACAGCGTGGAGTAAGAAAGGGTTTACCCTCTTCTCTCTGAGAGAGAATGAATAGCGTAACATATCTATAGATTCTAGAGAATGTAAATTCTCATACTAATGGAGAAAGAACGATAGGGTGAGGCTAAACATGGGGAATTGCTTTACTAACGTATATATGAGCGAGAGTAGCCTAGCTCTGGTAGGATCCCTGGCCAAGGGAGTTGGAACCACCAGGTTTCCCACTCCATACGATAAGTAAATTCACTGAATTTTTTTCAGTATATGGATTTTGAGTGTCTTCGCTAATATACTGGAGGGAAATCATCCAGTGTTCTACAAACACTATGCTAGGCAGGTCCATGAACTGATGCATTATTTGGTGACAGCAGGTAATGTTTTAAAACCTGCTGTTTATTTCTGCAATGAAGAGCTAATTGACTGGGACTGTCAATTAAAGGGAGAAGGGGTCATCACTTTTAAGGTGACCTCCTTTAAATGAGTGTTACCATGATGACACTAATTTTGTTCAAAATCCCAGGTGTCGAGCTATACAGATATCACTAGTGCCGTGTGTACGTAGTACACAGTGTCGATAGAATGTAACCGGTACAGAAATCATGAAGAGAAATTTTATTATAAAAATATTTCTTCAATCTGAGAGTGGCACTCATCATTTCTTTCCCTTTCAAGAAAGAAATATAGTCTCTGTATTTGTTACGTGTATAATTCCATTGTCATGCTATATTCGTTTTACTGGTTAACTCATTTAGTCATTTATTAGGAATAAATGTCTATTAGAATGTATTGCGTCCAAATTCGCCCGACAATTGCATGTAAAAAATGCCAGAGTTCTTTGACTTACTGAAGTAAGATATGAGACACTGATATTGATTCGGCAATATATACAAATTATAAGACTGTTTGTATATTCAGTGTATACTTATGTTTGTTCATACAATATATGTTAACCTTGAGACCCATTTTTTACTGTCTAGATTCTAGACAGTAAAAAATGGGTTCTAGACTCTAGAACGACTCTTCCCTGTAGGGGGCAGGAAGTACTAACATTGTTTATGATTAGGGATGATGACGGATAACGGTAACGTCATTTTTCTCAATTGGTCTACATGACTATAGAAATGTTGTCCCAAGGTTAAGGCACTGATGAAAATCCACAGATACACTAATACTCTGGTATGCTTCCATAAGGACGACATGGCTTGAGCCCAAAAGCCGGATTTTGAAGCGAAGTGCAAAATCTATTTTTGGGTGAGATGGCCATGTCGTCCTGATGAACCCACCCATCTTTTCTAAAAAGAAAAGATCTTCACAGTATCCCTCCCGAATTATTGTATCTGTAGCACCATGCTCAATGCTACAAGGAATGTCCGCCATCTTGGAGATGGCGCTGTTATCATACTCAATATTAGTACGAGAACAGGGGTAACCTTAATACGGCTCCCCTTCTATTCTGCCACACCGCCCTCGAAGCGTAAACGCTATTAGGGGTGTAGATTGCTATGCGGCATGTCAAGAATACGTCCTCAGCTATTATGCGATATCCTTGAGAGAAAATTTTAGGATATTTTCGCCAGGAGTTAGAATTCTGGATACCTGAAAGTAAAATCCTCTGGGGATATCACTGTAGTACATATATCCCTTAGGAAGCTACTTTAAGGAACTTCCATCAGGACGACATGGTCATCTCACCCAAAAATAGATTTTTCGCTTCGCTTCAAAATCCGTTTTTTTATTACGTTGATAACTCTGACGACCTTAGGACAACCCCCACGCTTCCATATCTATTGGAAATTTCTTGAAGTGGTTAAGTTTCATATATAAGAGACCCCAGGGATGGATAAATTAGATAGAGAATTTCAGACTTGAGTCATAGCCATCTCTCTCTCTCTCTCTCTCTCTCTCTCTCTCTCTCTCTCTCTCTCTCTCTCTCTCTCTCTCTCTCTCTCTCTCTCATACTAGATCAGTGTATTGTTTTAAAATTTTTCAGTGAAATTTCAAAATTTTGGTGTGACAGGTTCTTGTAAACATATTGAATATTTATGAAAATTATCTTAGACTGGAAGCATTTTGCCCCTTGAGAAGTACTTAAAATTTTGTTTATTATTGGTTATGATCAGCTGATCCGAAAGTGCCGCTACTTAAAGTATCAAAATATGGCGTACATACGTATGGCATATTTTTTCTTTATATAATTTCATCACCTATTAGAAATATGTTCATGGTAAATATTACATCAGCGCCAATATATTACAGAAAATCAGTCTTATCTTTAGGTATATTGCGAAATCGCTGCAGTTCTTTCTCTGAGCTTGTGTGTGTGCTTGCTCTCGCGATCGTATACGGGTAGGTCATTTTTAAAGCTTCATACAGTAATTAACTTTCAGGTCAATATTAAGCCTTCATATTTCATAAGACATTATTATGTTTATTGTGGTTTATTAAAGCATGTTTATATATACTTTTCAATTTCTTGATCATATAAATAATCAACAAACACTTTTGATTTACTTTCGGTTGGCATCAGCTGATCTCAAGGTCGTATATTGATTATGCACACATATAATACGAATAACAATGATTGCTATTATTTTCTTGACATTCGACATCTCTTCATAATGATTATTATAACAGCGCCAATATGTTATAAGGAATCACATTTTTCATACAGTTCGTTTATAGACCTTATTATCAGTTATAAAAGGAATACGCACCTCTCTCTCTCTCTCTCTCTCTCTCTCTCTCTCTCTCTCTCTCTCTCTCTCTCTCTCTCTCTCTCTCTCTCTTGTTTTTTAATGTAGTTAAATCTTCATACTTCTTTGATAATTATTAAAAAAAATTCTTTATATCATTATTCGATGCTTCAATTATGGGAATATTAACGCATCGGAAGGAAATCACTTAATTTGCCTCTCGCCTTCCGCCAGCAATATAACGTCATCAGACATTTTTTCCTTGATTTTACAGTAAGTTATACTAATCTCATTACTAATGATAGCACCACTAAAACATCTGATATCGTTACTCAGTGTTTCGATGATGTAATAAGATTACTCGGTAACGCAGTGAAAGGAAATCATTCGATTTGCTAGACCGCTTCCACCAGATACATGACGTCACAAGATACGTGACATAAACTCTACGAAGAATGACTTGCAAAATATGTAAATTCATTTTCCTTTTTCTTGCAAGAAATGAGAAGAAAATGGTAACTTACCAAGCAAAAGTATTTCATTTTTATAATGTAAAAGGAAATATATTTTCAAGAAAATATTTGTCCTATTAGTATACTTTCTTTAGGTAAATAAATATCGATCTATTATCAGCTTAAATAAAACTAGTGAACCATTAAATTTACGCTACGTAGTACTCATGACGATTCAGACCCGCAAAATACTTTTCATCATCACTTAATATTTCGATAATGGGAATACTAATACTAACAGGTAGCCTATTGGAAGGAAATTACTGTATTGCCCGGTCGTTTTCCGCCGGTGATATGACGTCACCAGACATATGATATGAACTCGAAAGGATATAAAAACTTTGCTTAATGTATTTTCCACTGAAAATAGATACTGTATATTAACAATAAAATAAAATAATAACATACCAAGATAAGTCAGTTTATTTTTATAAAAGAAAATAGATTATTTTCAAGGAAATATTCTTCCTATTTCCTATAGACGTAAGACGTCATCACCCTAAAAAAAAAAAACGTCGTAAAGTCGAATCGTCATAAGTCGCATAGGTCGTAAGTCAAATACTGTCTGCATATAATTTTCAGAGTGTAATTATTTCTTATGTCTTAGTGTAAGGTTTATTCACATTTAATATTTCGAGTCAAGTTATAATATAATTTTCCGAACGTAACATTTTTGTCTTAATCTGAGTTTTTTTCAGACTTATTATTTGGAGCGATTGATTTGTTCTTCGTAAATTCTTTTCTTGGCTCAAGCCATGTCATCCTGAATGAAGGTTCCCAATAGTAGCTTCCAAAGGATATATGAACTACAGTGATATTCCCAGAGAATTTACCTTTAGGTCTCCAGAATTTTAACTCATGGCACGAATATCTTTAAAATTTTTCTTAAGGTTATCACATAAATCAGGGGACATATATCTTGATACGACACATAGCGATCTTCACCCCCAAATAGCGTTTTTGCCTCGAGGGGGAAGAGTGGCAAATTTGGAAGGGGAAGGTTACCCTATTTCCTATACTACTATTGAGTATCAACATGGCACCATATTCAAGATGACGGTTATTCCTAGTTTTGTAGCGAATTCGCACGGTGGTGTTCCCTGTTGATCTAACCTTTTTGATCGATTTTATGAGGATTATTATGCAATCTCCAGCTTCTTTCGCCTCTGGAAAGTTGAGTATTGATTCTTTACAGTGTATATATTTTAGCTCCTGTTTCACAGTGAAATTAGAGTAAATTATTTTGCTTAGGAGCTGGGCCTGTTACCGGAGGTGCCATGAGCGCTGTCGTTCATTAGGCATGTGTAATTTAGTTAGTAGATGACTTTCCCACTTGAAATAGCATTGATAAATCATGAAAGCTATTTAGGCATAATTATAATTGTAAAGATATTTATGGAATGCATAATTTTCCTCTTTCTTTGTCGATCGTATACGTTAGAGTTTTGGTGATTTAGGTAACCGAGATCTCCTCTTGCCTAAGTTACCTAGCATAAGCGATGTAGTGATACTTACAGACATTTGCCCGTTTACCCTTGTGTATCGTTTTATTAATTCTAAGGCAGATAGTATATCTCCTATAATTATCTAAATCGATACTTATCTCCTTTGGAGAGTTATAGATATTCCCTCTTTCCCTCTGAATGCTGCTGCTGGCGGCAACGCTTTCTGGTCTTGCCATAGAGTAGTTACTCAGGCTTGACTAGGCTAGGGTTTTTCTGTCTCCCACCTTTGCCGGCGAGGGTCCGGCTTTGGTTTTCAGCAGAATCTCAGAGTATTCAGTCTTTTTGACGGCGGCAGGGCGGCTGGGTGAGTAGTCACTCCCCTGCCGGCTTATAGCCGCCGGCAAAGGAGGCTAAGCCTCCCTTAACCGCACCTGGGTTGGTGAAATGTTGCCGCCATCTTCTCCCTGCGGTTTACAAGACTAGTCCTGCGCTGGCAGACCCTGGGCTGAAGAATAGACATTCTTCTTCAGCCTAGGATGGCGCCGGCACTGAAACGATGTTTCTCCCTTGTTGAGAAAGGGCGGCAAATCTGCTGGCCCCTCTAAACACTATTTTGGCAGACCGTAGGTTGAAGAATAGATATTTTTCTGCCGCCTAGGATGGCACCAATACTGAATAAGAGTTTCTTCCTTGTGTAGTGGGGGCGGCAACATGCCGTCGCCTTCTACACTTTGTATAGGACCCTTTTCCCTGCCCCTCTCTGTCCTTCTAGCTATGGCCATTGTCTCACAATCTTACCGCCTGCCGGCGGGGGGCAGGGCCGGCCGGGCTCCTACATAGCAGTTGTTTAGTCATTCAACTTTCCCTTATGGACAAAGATCCGGGAAGGTTGTGCAGGCCATGACGGCTGACGGTGGGAGACCTTTCTGTCAACAAGGTTCTTCAATCCTCCCTTGGACTGCTGTCCACAAGTCCTGTAACCATGGTACTAACCTGACCGCTAGCATGCCGGCCGGGCTGCCGCCGACAGGTATTTACTCAGTCGGTGGTATGCCAACTGTACCAGTGCCACCGGGTACTAACCAGCCGGCCATATGCCGGCTGGACTATGCCGGCAATGGTACTTGTGGTTGGATGGAAGCCTGAATGATGCATTCTCCCCTTCCATTTGAACTTTCTTTCTGGGGGAAGGCAGTAAGTTATTTATTTACATCCTTACCTAGTGTAAACATATACAGTAATAAGGCAGTCCTTCACTCCTTACTTTCTCTTTCTCTATCAGCTAGTATGCCGGCCGGACTGTGCCGTCAGGGACTAGCTATGCCGGCTATATGCCGGCTGAATTACAATATATGATTATACAGTAGTCAGTATATTTGCAGTACAGTATATACTGCAGATAGAAAACTATTACATATATAACACAGTAGTTATTTTCCAACATATCTTGGGTATCCTTGCCCAGTCTTTTGCTGGGACCAATCCCATATAGAATTCCTTCAATGCCCTGATTAGAAATCAGTTTACAATTTACCCTACAATATTAAATAATTTAAACGGCTAGTGGTATTACACTTTCCCTTGTCTTTGAGCTTCCCTGACCAGGAAACTCTGTGGTTTTAATATTGGAAGGGAAGGTAACAGCAATTGTCTGAGTGGGATCCCCAAGTATTTGTCTTTCTATTTCTAGTCCAGTAGGCGACAAGCCGTCTGGACCGGGCCGCCTGGTGCTAGCCATGTCAGCAACACACTGTCTGAACCACAGCATATGGTTATACAGTAACCAGTATATTTGCAATATAGTATATATTTCAAATAGAAAACTATAGTACTATTATACAGTAGTTGTGCGCCCTTATACAGGCTTTTGCTGAGACCAAACCTATATTGAAAGGATAGATTTCCTTCAATACTCTGATTAGTATTCAGTTAGTACTTACACCACAATATTGAATAATTAGAAGGGTCATTGGCAGTGTACACTTTTTTCCCTAGATGTTAGAACCCTTCTCTTTGAGTTGTCCTGATAAAGGAAACTTTATTTTTAATATTGTGGGGGGGGGGTTTACAGCAATTTCTGGGAGGGATACACAAGTATGTGTCTTCCACTATCCCTTTCTAGCTTACCATCCTAAGCTATATTGATTAAAATATGATTCATTGCATATGTGTTTATCATGTGAGATAAACAATCGTATACTCATTTTGTTTTCCTTTCTTTACAGGAGGAACCCCAGATGAAATGCAATGCAGTCTTCTGCAATCTTAAGAGTAAGTACTTTTACGGTCATAAAGCAAGCAGGTCTCGTGCCCCCTGCAATATTATTACCGCATCCCTGCAATATTGGGACCCCCAAGTCTGCAATATCTGCCGAACCTTAGTGATCCCAATTCAATGGAGTCTAGGGATGCGGCACATAAGAAGAAATGGGTAAGAGGGTTCCAGAAGAACTCTCTGGGACCATACCTGCCTAACGATAGGATGCGTAGCTTACTGTTCCCGAAAGCAAGTAGTGAAATGGTGCTGCCTCAAGCACGACTCTCACCTTCCTCCCTGCGTCCAGATTGCCATCGAGACTGAGGGCAGGAAGGCACCTCTGGAAGAAGATGATGATGTCGTGTCGGAATTCTTCCGTCTGTGCCGGCCCTGGAGCCGATAACCTCGAAGTCTCCACATTCTACACCTCTGTTAGACAAAATGAGCCAGTCACTGGCCCATCTTACGGGTCTAATGGAAAACTTTCGCAAACAAGGCGAAACAAAGAAAGAGAAGTTCAAGAGAGAGCTGCGTGAAGCTCCACTCATCGCCTCCCGAGGGTCATTCAAGCGATCCAGAGACCAAGACCTTCCAACATGCTCCAAAACCAATCCCTGCAAGTATGCGGAACTTATGCCAGTTTTGGACAGCAAACTCTACATCTTAGAGAAGATAAGAGCAGTCCCTTTAGACGAAATCCAGTTTTGGCCAAGCTTTAACGCTATCCCTGATTGCCTCATTCGACTGAAGCATGAACCAACGTCAGAAAAAGAGACGGAACTAAAGGAAGTCATGGTTCTCGACCACGATAAGGCACAGACTCTCTTGTCAAGTAGCCTGAGAAAGGCGGGTTAATCGGTGTCGAAAGTGTCCTTGAGTAAGAGACACCCTACCTTTCTTGCTCCCACTCCTATAGCATTCCCTTTACGTAGAAGGCATTTAAATCTGTTGCCAATGCAGTGGAGGCAGGCAAACTATACCCTGCACTTGAGGAGTGCAGGACTCTGTCACTAGCCTTGCTTGCCCATGCATGAGAAGGATTGGTAGGAAATCCACTTAACCTTCTCAGTAGGGAAACTGGACGCGGACATCGCTGGGCAACAGTTTAGCGAGAATATCCCTAAACTTTCTGAGATTCTCTTGTGCAAGGAACAAGAGACAAAGGAGAGACTTACGGCCTCCTTATCCCTACAAAACTGCATAGTGAGCTGAAAAACTGTGAAGTCACCTTATAAGGTACTTAAAATAGTGAAGGGAAGTCAATTCATACACCTTTGAAATGTTTAAGGTTATTATTTATTGCAAATGTGTCAAGTGCATGACACAGGGCTCTTCCTCTTCAATAATCAGCTTTTCCTCCATATTTGGATGGGAAATACAGAAATGGCACATTAGTGGTAAAGCCTAAAAATTAACTTTAATTATATAGGTAAGAATAATATGGCAAGAAGCACATATACATAGGAATATGCAAAATGTTACCTTACTGTAAGTAGGTCAAAACAAGAAAAACCAAGTATGACAACCATATCAAGGCTGGATAATCCTATCCTGAAATAATACAATATCCGTGTAAGTTTGCATTAAAGGAGATTCTTACAATTTTTTGGTTGATTTATCCAGAAATAACAAATAGTAGCTTACCATTATGTATAATAAACCCCTGAACAACCTTCAGTAGGGTTGCGAAACCTCTGTAAGGACAAGAGAAATCCTCTAAAACTATTAAACCTTCGTGAATATCCGTACTCTACAGATGGCAGGTAGGAAGGACTTTAATAGGCAGCGACAAAGGCTCAAAGAGATTGCTACGATTACCATTCAGTATTTGCCCCCAAAACACTAGGTACTCATCGTAATCCCTCCGAGCAAGAAGGGATTGAGGTCAATGCTTAGGAGAACGTGACTTTTCTCCATAAATCATTCACTAAGGTGAGAAAAGGTCCAGATGATGATGAACAAATCAGTCGTAGGAGGCATAGTACATCCAGGTGGCCACCAATTACGGCGTCCAAATTATGGAACCAAGGGAATACTAAACAAATGCCTCTTGAGGGACCCTTGAACCTTAATAAAATTATCACAGCCTCGTCCAAGACATCCAGGAAGACAGGCTCACACTGACGATGGAAGACCTGCTCAATGGCATAAAGGTATGTGGTGGGTCTTACCAATGACCGTCCTGACTGACCGGACTGGCAGAACTGCCTCAACTGCTGAGACTGCTTGGACTGCTAGTACTGACTTCTCACACATTCACCGGTCTCGAAGTTTCCTCGTAAACAACAAAAACAGGAGGAGTCAACAATTTGGCAATCATAACTATGGCAGCAGGAAGGACTGTAATCGGTACCAAGTATATTTTTCTTATTTTGGTAAAACTGAAATTCCATATTTACGAATCCTTCCTACCGCTGTAGGCAAGTACATTAAAAATTAATTTATTCTGTATACATAGAGATGTGTGCAACCCAACGAAGTACACCAGACATGCTCATGGTCTTGGCTAAAATGCATATGGCCACCTTAGTAAAAGACCTATATGCCTTTATGAAGGCTAAGAGAGCCTGTAGAGAGTTTGTGTTCGCTGCTGCAACAGTGAAACATGAACCCAGGAAGCTGATATCTTCCAACATCTGGGGTAAAGATCTCTTTCCAAATGAAGTATTCGAAGAGGTAGTCGAGAAAGCCACCACAGAGAATAGGAACCTTCTCTAAGAGTGGGGCATCTCTTCAAAGAGGAAGTCTTCCCCGTATGTAGGTCCCCAACCTAAAAGGAAGACGAAGAAGTCTACACTTTTTCCTCGGTCTGCTCAACAACACCCCACAGTTTCTATGACTGCGGTGCCCCAGGTAGGCAGTCGAGGAGGTAAACCTTCTGATCAATCGAAGCAAAGAGACGCTTCTGGTAAGAGGAAGGCTCCAATAGGATCGTTGGACCTACAATCCTTGGACCCAAGGCCTAATCAAGATTGGACTAGGATGGAAACTAGACATGTCTCCACCATCATTTCCTCAACTCTTCCAATACTCCAACCGTATTAGAAGAGTATACCCTATAGCTCTGGAGCATACATGTTATAAGGAAAGCAAAGTCCATCAAATTATAGGGAAGGCTGTTTTGTGTTCCCAAGAAGGACTTAAGAAAGCTCAGAGTCATTCTGGACATGTTGCCACTCAACAAGTTAAAAAAAAACAGCAAGTTCAGGATGTTAATCCTTCTACACATAAGGACCCTATTACAAAAAGGGGCGTTCACAGTTTGGATAGGCCTGACAGATGCATATTGGCAGCTTCTAGGCAGTCGCCCCATCTCCTCATACCTAGGATTCAAGTTACAAAAGATAAAGTATGTTCTAAGAGCCATACTCTTCGAACTAAACACAGTCCCAAGTATCTTCAAGCAATTGGTGGATGCAGTCATGCAATAACCATGCCTAGAAACTGTTCAGGTAACAAAGTACCCGGACGACTGGCTGGTGCGAGCAGCACCCGAAGTGACTGGTCTGCAAGCATCCAAAGAAGTAGCCCAGTTCCTGGAACATCTGGGATGCAAAATCAACTTCAAGAAGTCTCGACTCTCCAGCTCAAAGGTTTCAATGTCTCTCTTTTCCCTTAGGGAAAGAAGAAGGAGATCGCAGAGTCGATCAAGAGACTACTGTAAACCGACAGGATTTCAAGACGCTAACAGGAAAGAGTACTGAACTCTCTCCAGTTTGCAGCAGTGACAGACCCCGTGCTAAGAGCACAGCTGAAAGATGTGTCAGGAGTCTGGAGAAGATACGCAATAACCGCTCGAAGAGATCTAAAATGACCGATATCGGTCTTACCTTGATCGCTTCTCAACCCATGGTCGAAGGCCAAAAGCCTATTGAGGACCGTGCCCTTGCTACCACCTCGACTATCGAAGATCATCCGCATGTATGCCTCGACGGAAGAATGGGGATTTCACTCCCATCAGAGGAAAACCCAAGGGACTTGGTCATCTCTACTCAAGACCCTTCTCATCTACATTTTGGAAGCCATGGCAGTCCTGTTGACGTTGGGAAAACTATCTCCACGCAGATCAGCCCTCCTCAGGCTGATCTTGGACAGCGAAGTGATAGTGAAATGTCTGAACCGGCAAGGCTTGAGATCGTCCCATGTAATCTAGGTGATATTAGCCATCCATTACCTAAAGAGATGGCACCTATCAGCAATTCACCTACAAATGATCCGCAATGTGACAGAGGATGCTCTAGTCAGGCTCAAGCTGATATAGTAAGAATGGTCCACAGACGCAGACCCATTCTCTTCCAGATCGGAACAAGTCCCGGAACTACAGATCGACCTCTTCGTGACGAGCGTCATCAAGAAACTACCTCGATATGTAGCCCCATACGAGGACCCTCTAGAGGAGATAACGGACGCCATGTCCCTAGTTTGGAACTGATGGACCCGGAAATTCCAATCCTTTCATCCAATCTCCTACTGAAGGTCCTCAACTCACTGAGATCCTTCCAAGGAACGACAGCTCTAGTGGCTCCTAAATAGCACAGGAGCAACTTTTTCTTTCTAATGAGGGAACTGAGGCTGAGGCTGGCCCTTGTACTGAACCCAGCACTATCTCAAAGGGTTCAGAAGTTAATTGTGTGTGATTCATCACAAAGAACCCAAAACCTTCATTTAATGATTTTCTCGCCCTAGTGGTTAAGAAAAGATTTGTGATCGCAGAAGGCAATATGAATCGTCTTGGAAAAGTGGGTTGCTTTTGTTAAAGC
>NC_090744.1:78308633-78311133 GCF_036898095.1 Palaemon carinicauda | reverse complement strand
ATAAAATATTTTAAGAACAGTAACAACATTAAAATAAATATTTCCTATATAAACTTTATAAATTTTAACAAAACTAGAAGATAAATTAGATAGAATGATAGGCAAGTGCACCCTCAAGCAAGAGAACTCTAACCCAAGACAGTGGAAGACCATGGTACAGAGGCAATGGCACTACCCAGCGCTAGAGAACAATTGTTTGATTTTGGAGTGTCCTTCTCTTAAAAGAGCTGCTTACCATAGCTTAAGAGTCTCTTCTACCTTTAGTAAGAGGCAAGTGGCCACTGAACAATTACACTGCAAAACCCATTTGGTGAAGAAGAATTGTTTGGTAATCTCAGTGTTGCCAGTTGTATTAGGACAGAAGAGAATATGTGAAGAATAGGCCCGACTATTCGGTGTATGTGTAAGCAAAGGGAAAGTGAATCTTAACCAGAGAAAAGGATCCAATGTAGTACTCTCTGGCCAGTGAAAAGACGCCATAATTCTCTAGTGATGGTATCTCAGGCCTATTTCAATAATCAAGAAAATATATTTCCCGCTTGTTGTTGAAAATGGAGTTGTTTGAATATCTGCATGGCTGTAAACATGGTTTTCCATTGATTAGGTATCGATTTCATGACCTTTATGAATATATATCAATAAAAATGTGCTTGGTTTATCACAAAATTTCAACTTGTTCAGCAGGAATACGTTTAAAATTATCATGGTCTAGTCTTGCTCTCGCTTATCTATAGGAAATATCTATATGTAAACATAACTTAGTAATGTCTTCTAAGTCCACCAATTTGAGAAGACATTGTTAAGTAAATTGCTTTTCCTTCTATTAAAAAAAAAATAATCACGATTTATTGTAAGCAAGGTATACATTTCATGATCTACATAAAATATACAAGTTTATACATGCACACATATATATACGCACGCACGTACGCACGTGCACACACACGCGCATGCACACTTACAAACACACACAGATATATATATATATATATATATATATATATATATATATATATATATATATATATATATATATATATATATATATAAACTCTAAAGATCTTGCAAACCTGTGAGGACATGGAGTGTGAGGTTAACAGGATCTGTACATGTGCTGGTACAAGTATACACTCCTGAATGAGCAGAGGCGGCCTTAGCCCGTATTAGAGTTGCCGTAGCAATCGGAAGTCCCACAGGATTTGGGGCCCCGGTTGTTGTTGTTGGGTTAGGGGGCGGAGACGTGGATGCTTCCGTTGGTTGTGAGGTATTTTCAGGATGTGGAAAGTATGGGTACTTGAAATGAACGGACTTCGAAGGTGAGTGAGGTCTTACATCTTCGGTTGGGGTGGAGGGAGTCTCTGGAAGCAAAGTGACCAAAGCAGTCACTAACGGCGGTGCTAAGGTTGTCTGGACTCGTCCCTCTTCGATCTCTGTGCCATCTTGAAGCTGGAAATAACAAAATGTGAATTTCAATTAATCTTTTGTAAGTCGTGTTATAGGAATAAATGCTGAATTAATCAATTCTGAGATAAAATAAATATCAATATATAATCAATTCGAAAATAGATTTTTAAATTGAACGATTTTTTTTTAAATAGAGGATATTCAGAATAGATCATTGTAAAACAACTTTCGTATTGATATCGTTGGTATATTCAAAACAGAAAAACGAGTAGATATGCAAAAAATATAACTGTTTTGACCAAACTCGTCACAATGATTTATATATGCATAAGCCTACAAATAATTGTTATTTTCAAACTATGGTTCTTTATATAATGTCTTCAAAGATTCAAGGTTAGAAAGTCACTATTGTCCTTTGGCGATATATATATATATATATATATATATATATATATATATATATATATATATATATATATATATATATATATGTGTGTGTGTGTGTGTGTGTGTGTGATAAATTTCGCATAAATAGACGTGTTTTTTTCATATTCAATTAAGCAATATATTTTGATACATTATTGTCCGAATTCTCTTACCCACCTCGGGATCAGAATCCCAAGGTGAAGCCACTCAAAGACAATAGCATCTGATCGGCTGGGAATCGAACCCTAGTCCAGGATACTTGTATGACAGTGAGCGTATCATTTAGCCACGAAGAGAGATTAAAGTCAATGAAAATTCTTCTGTACACATACCTGTCGAAATCAGGTTTTTTGCACTTAGAATAAAATCAACCCATATTCACCATTGTAGCTAATTAGTAGATATGTACTCTGCATTCGACTAATGATAAATTTTTCACATTTAGACGAGTTTTTCTATAATCAAATAAGCTGTATATTTTAATACATTAATAAATAGCTGGATCCTCATAAAAATCACGGGATCAGAGTCCCATGGCAAAACTACTCAAAGGCAACTACATCTGACCGGCTTGGAATCGGACCCTGGTCCAGGATACTTATATGACAGTGACCATACCATTTAGTCATAAGGAAAGATAAAAGTCAATGACAATTCTTCTGTAATTATA
>NC_090744.1:78293633-78296133 GCF_036898095.1 Palaemon carinicauda | reverse complement strand
ACCTCTTCAACCCGCCCCCTCTAACCTCGCTCACCACATCAGCGCACCCACGGATGCCTACGCCCACCTCCTCACGTCGTACCCGGAAGTTTTCCGTCCAGAACTTCGCCAAACGCCCCCGGTTCCTGCCAAGCACGGTATTTATCACCATATCAAGACGACGGGACCCCCAGTCTTCGCAAAATTCAGACGTCTGGCACCGGAACGATTGGCAGCCGCCAAACAGACGTTCGCCGAAATGGAGAAAATGGGCCTTTGCCAAAAGGCCTCCAGCCCATGGTCGTCACCCTTACACATCGTTCTGAAGAAAGACGGCTCCCTCCGTCCGTGCGGGAATTACAGGCGCCTGAACATGCAAACAGAACCGGATCACTACCCCCTCCCAAACATTGCCGATGTGACCTCCTACCTGCACAAAGCGAAGGTTTTCTCTACGCTCGACCTCCTGAAGGGGTATTATCAGGTTCCTATGAACCCAGAAGACATCCCCAAGACCGCCATCACCACTCCGTTTGGTACATACACCTTCAATTACTCCTGTTTTGGCCTTCGTAATGCTGGGGCAACGTTTCAACGTCTCATGGATGGCATCTTAGGGGACCTCCCTTTCTGTGTATGTTATGTGGACGACATACTTGTGTTGTCCACCTCAAAAGAGGAACACCTCCGTCACCTGTGCATCGTGCTCGACCGCCTGCAACAAAACGGCCTTGTAGTCTGGTACGACAAGTGAACCTTTGGCGCCAACGAAGTGTCGTTCTTAGGGCACCGTATCACTCCTGAAGGAGTCCATCCCCTCCCTGAGAAGGTAGCAGCCGTTCAGAGTTTCCCCGCGCCCTCGACCGTCAAAGCTCTGCAGGAATTCTTGGGCATGATCAACTATTATCACCGTTTTCTGCCAGCCATTGAGGCCACTCTTGCTCCCCTCTACGCCTCCCTCAAGAGCAAGCCAAAAGACCTGAAGTGGGGTCCCCTTCAACTGCTGCGGCTCTCACTTTTCCTATCCCACACGCCCCTCTCCTTCTCTCCACCGATGCCAGCGACGTCGCTATTGGTGCAGTAATCGAGCAGGTGGTCAAAGGCTCGCCCCGCCCATTGGCCTTCTTCAGCAGAAAACTGTCCAAGGCAGAATCGGGTTATTCTACCTTCGATCGAGAATTGCTGGCGGTGCACTTGACTGTCCGTCACTTTCGCCATTTCTTAGAAGGTACGCCCTTCGTCCTTCGCACAGACCACATGCCTCTGGTGCACGCCTTCACTCGACAGTCTGACGCCTGGTCCGCCCGTCAACGCTGACATCTCTCCGCCGTGGCTGAATACAATTGCACCCTCCAATACGTCCCTGGGAAAATGAATCCCATGGCCGATGCCCTGTCAAGAAACACGTTGGCTGCTGTTCAACTGGGATTGGATTACAACGCCCTGGCTGAAGCCCAACGACAGAATCCAGAGTGTCAAGCTTGTAGGACATCCTGCACGTCCCTCCGTTGGGAAGCTTTTCCCCTCGAAGACTCCAACACCACCCTCCTCTGTGACGTCAGTACTGGTAGACCGCGACCTTGGATTCCTGCTCCCATGCGCCGACAGGTGTTTGATTTCATTCACGGCCTTTCACATCCCTCGTGCCGTTCTACTGCACAGCTGCTGAAGGCAAAGTTCATTTGGCACGGCATTTCTAAGGATGCTAAGGATTGGGTCCGCGCTTGTACTTCTTGCCAAACTTTCAAAGTACATCGACACACGGATTCAGGAGTGGGCACCTTTCCTCAACCTCAGCGTCGTTTCGCACACGTTCATGTCGACGTTGTAGGCCCCCTACCCACATCACAAGGACATCGTTACCTGTTTACCGTCATCGACCGCTCCACTCATTGGCCTGAAGCCATTCCCATGGAAACTGCAACGTCCGCCTCATGTACATCTGCCTTACTCTCTGGATGGATTTCAAGATTCGGTATCCCTGAGCATATTACTTCTGACAGGGGAACCACTTTCACCTCTCAATTGTGGACGTCATTAGCGAATCTCCTGGGCATCACCCTACATCAGACAACGGCCTACAACCCCGCTGCCAATGGAATGGTTGAACGTTTTCATCGCACCCTCAAAGCAGCTTTGATGTCCCGCTGCAAGGATTGCAACTGGTTTACTCAGCTTCCCTGGGTCCTCCTGGGACTAAGGACCACTCTTAAAGACACCCTCGATGTCTCGGCAGCTGAAATGGTGTATGGCAACCTGTTGGTCGTCCCTGCCGAATTTTTTCCTTCTACAACCTCCTCCGACGATCTCCAGCGTACACGTCACGTCGTGGGAAAATTTACTCCGTGCCGCCAGACTTACAAGCCCCCAGCGAAGCATCACATACCAACGGACTTGCACTCTGCAATGCACGTCTTCCTGCGCAACGACACCAGCAAGCCACCACTAACGCCCCCTTACATGGGCCCTTTCCTTGTGATCCTACGCAGTCTGAAAGCATTCCTCCTAAACATTCGGGGCA